>NC_092382.1:26699460-26999460 GCF_030028105.1 Mobula birostris | reverse complement strand
CAGTGTGGAGGATCAGAGGCATCTTGTGGTCCGAGTCCATAAGTCACTCAAAGCTGCTACGCAGGTTGACTCTGTGGTTAAGAAGGCGGTACGGTGCATTGGCCTAAATCAACCCTGGGATTGAGTTTAGGAGCCGAGAGGTAGTGTTACAGCTAAATAGGACCCTGGTCAACCCCACTTGGAGTACTGTGCTCAGTTCTGTTCGCCTCACTA
Source organism: Mobula birostris (assembly GCF_030028105.1). NCBI lineage: Eukaryota > Metazoa > Chordata > Chondrichthyes > Myliobatiformes > Myliobatidae > Mobula > Mobula birostris. The sequence goes on along the minus strand of NC_092382.1, from coordinate 26,999,247 downwards.
CAGGAAGGACGTGGAAACCGTAGAAAGGGTGCAGAGGAGATTTACAAGGATGTTGCCTGGATTGGGGAGCATGCCTTATGAGAATAGGTTGAGTGAACATGGCCTTTTCTCCTTGGAGTGACAGAGGATGAGCGGTGACCTGATAGAGGTGTATAAGATGATGAGAGGCATTGATCTTGTGGATAGTCAGAGGCTTTTTACCAGGGCTGAAATATTTGCCACAAGAGGACACAGGTTTAAGGTTCTGAGGAGTAGGTGCAGAGGAGATGTCAGGGGTAAGTTTTTTTTTTGCACAGAGAGTGGTGAGTGTGTGGAATGGGCTGCCAACGATGGTGGTGGAGACGGATATGATAGGGACTTTGAAGAGTCTCCTGGACATGGAAGTTAGAAAAATAGGGGGCTATGGGTAACCCTAGGTAATTTCTGAGGTAAGGATATATTCGGCACAGCATTGTGGCTGAAGGTCCTATGTTCTGCTGTAGTTTTTCTATGTTTCTAATTTCTATTCACATTCCTCCTGCCTCACTGGACAGGAACACTGAAACATCAAGTGAGAAACAGCAGGAAGTGGCCATTCAGCCCCTCTAACCATCAACAGAATGGTGGCTGCTCTCCCATCTCAGCCACATGTTTCTGCCCGATCCTCATTTCCTCGATCCCTCCGGTCTCCACACATCTACCAGCCTCTGTTTTATGTGAGGACGATCACTGAGTCTTCACCACCCTCTGTGGTGGGGATTTACAGACATTCACCACCCTCAGAGTGGAGACATTTCCCCTCATCTCAGTCCCGGACAGTCCACCCCCTTTTTCAGAGACTGGGATCCCTGGTTCAGCCAGTAATGATGTTGTGAATTTCAATGTGTTCACCTCTCAGTCCTCAATTCTCCAAATGAAAGGGTTATCTCATTTGATCTTTCTTCATATGATGACCCCACCACTCCAGGGATTAGTCTGGTGAATCTTCATTGCACTCTCTATAACAAATACTCTCTAACCTCTTTGTTAATCCTCTATGGAATTAATTTCCATCTTCTGCAGCCCCGTGTTGCCCCAACCACTCACCTCCCACCCCGTCACTATTTCCACCTTCCCACCTCCCCCTCACCTGGATCCACCTCTCACTCCCCAGCTCTTGCCCCATCCCCACCCCTCACCTCTTTTCTCGGACTATTTCCCGTCCACTCTCAGTCCAGAGGGAGGGTCTCGGCCCGAAATGTTGACGGTCCATTTCCCTCCACAGATGCTGCCCGACCCACTGAGTTCCTCCGGCAGTTTGTTCTTTGGTCTGTGTGACCCGTGTTAGTGTGGGGAGCGGGATTTTACACCATATTCCCGGTACAGTCTCAACAAAACACAAATAATTGTCACTTTGCCCGGACCATCGGCCCCGCTTGCAGGGCAACAGTCTGCCGGTGTTTGCCCCCCAATGTGGTGAATCGCCACCACCGTGGGCTCAGACATTTCCACAGATGAGCCCCTCCTGTCCCCACCGGGACAAACATCCTGTCCGCCCCCTCTCTCACCGTCTTCATCCTCTCCCTCCCCGGGGAACCGGCATCAAACCGACGGGCCGAGCGGTCTCCTCCTACCTCTCAGCGATACATCAGACTCCGGCCGCAGGAGACGCTTCACAAACGCCCCAACTTCCCTCGGAGGGAAATGGAAATAAATCAGAAAGCGGACATTTACTTTGACGGTTGTCCCGCCGTGACGGAAAGTTCGGGAGACGGAGTCAGCGGGGGTAACGCCCTCTCGGCTGGTCCGCCTCCGCTATTGGCTGGAAGTAGTGATTGACATCACTTCGGACCAATGGGAACAGCGCATCGCGTGACTCCTCTGTTGACAGCGGTGGGGGAGGGTCTGGTCACGTGATTAGTAGCCCAGCCGTTAAACCGACCAAGCTCGAGCTCATCAGCGCGCGGGGCACAAAAGGCCCCGGATGATCGGTTGAGGTGAGAAGGGGTCTCCGGGTTGGGGGTCTCACCGGGCGGCGTTTTCAACACCGACTTCGGGTAGTTGCTGTGACTCCGGACTCCGTGACCCGCAATCCCGGGACAGTCCTGCTCTCTTCCCTCTCTCTCAGCCCCACCATCCGTACACGGGCCCCGGGGAGCTTCCGGCTGATGAGGGAATGGGAACCGATGGGTCTCTCAGACAGAGCTGAGCTCCAGCTGTCTAAATGCAAGGATCGGGAACTCGGAGAAAGGGAACAAAATCTTTTACATCAGCTGTTGAGAAAATCACCTTTGTTCTGCCTCCAGTCACAAACCAGAGAAAATCTGCAGATGCTGGAAATCCGAGCAACACACACAAATTGCTGGAGGAACTCAGCATTAGTACTCTTTTCCATAGATGCTGCCTGGCCTGCTGAGTTCCCCCAGCATTTTGTGTCTGTTGCTTGTTCCACCCCCTCTTGTTCTGGACTTTCTACCCGTGAGAACATGTTTTGTCCCACTCTCTCTGGGTACATAATGATATCAAACACCTTTGCCCTGGGCAACAAGTAGCTTTCACATCACAAATGTGCCAGACTCCAATGAGACAGACTACTGCCCTTCCCTTCATATTCATTGGCATTGCCATCACTGAGTTCACCACCGTCAGTCACCTGGGGGAGGGTTCAGGGGAAATATTTATGTACAATACAGAAACTGGTGTTACCTGTGTGTATTGTGGTGATGCAAAAGTTGCTGGAGAATTTGAAAGTGGGAGGAAGTGGAGTGATAGTTTGAAATCTGACTTTTTAAAGCGTCATTTAGCAAGCAAATCAGATATGGACAATGTGCAAAAGCTCTGGTGAGAAAATACTTCATTCCCCGTTACAGGCCTGCTACATAGGTTGTGTGAGAGTGCAGATGAAGTCGATCGAGCCCAGAGGAGATCAAAGTTCTTACTGACAGTGATTTGCTGGCTGTTAAAATGAATACCTCTCTATCTAAAGTCATAGATATGACATGAAGAGAGGTGAGTTACACCCAAGGTGTAGGACACAAGAAACTGGGTGAGAGTCAGGAAGGGGAATGAGGTTAAATCGCCATCGCAGAGTAATCTTGTGTCCATCCCACACAACAACAGGTGGATCCACTTTAGAAACTGTTGGGGGGATTACCTGGCAGAGGAAAGTCAAAGGGGTGATAGGGGATTTGTTAGTGAGGGGAACAGAACAAGAGGGGACTAATATCCCAGTGGTGAGGCTCGCTAGTGCTAGTGTGGGGAGAGAGGGTGATGTGGTTAAAATAAGTTGTAGGGGGAATGGGAGCCAGAATGACAGAACAGATAGTGGAGAGGGTGAATTGAATTGAATTGACTTTATTACATACATCCTTCCTGTACGTGAGGAGTAGAAATCTTTACATCTCCGTCTGAATGTGCAATGTGTAATTTATAGTTGTTTATAATAAATAGTTTGTACATACGGCAGTCAATATAACATAGAAATGCAATTGTATCAGCATGAATTAATCAGTCTGATGGCCTGGTGGAAGATGATGTCCCGGAGCCTGTTGGTCCTTTTGCTGTTGTACCGTTTCCTGGATGGTAGCAGCAGGAACAGTTTGTGGTTGTGGTGAATTGGGTCCCCAATATCCTTTGGGCCCTTTTTACCCCCCTGTCTCTGTAAATGTCCTGAATAGTGGGAAGTTCACATCTACAGATGTGCTGGGCTGTCCGCACCACTCTCTGCAGGTTCCTGCGATTAAGGGAAGTACAGTTCCCATACCAGGCAGTGATGCAGCCAGTCAGGATGCTCTCAATTGTGTTCCTGTACAAAGTTCTTAGGATTTGGGACCCCATCCCAAGCTTCTTCAGCCGTCTGAGGTGAGCAAGGTGCTGTGTGCTCTTTTCACAACACAGCCGGTATGTACAGACCATGTGAGATCCTCGGTGATGTTTATGCCAAGGATCTTGAAGCTGTTCACCGTCTCAACCCCAGATCCACTGATGCCAATAGGGGTGAGCCTGTCTCCATTCCTCCTGTCGTCCACAATCAGCTCCTTTGTTTTTTTAGATTAGATTAGATTCAACTTTATTGTCAGTGTGCCAAGTACAGATACAAAGCCAATGAAATGCAGTTAGCATCTGACCAGAAATGCAAAGAATAGTGTTATTTACAAAATAACTGAGAATAAAAAGTAAGTACTACAGCACACAAATATAAAAGTACGGAGACAGTACAATACGGATGCAATACTGCTTAGTGCTGTGATGTGAGGTTCAGCAGCATCACAGCCTCAGGGAAGAAGCTCTTCCTGTGCCTGCTGGTGCGGGAGCGGAGGCTCCTGTAGTGCCTAGCAGATGGGAGGAGAGTAAAAAGTCCATGGTTAGGGTGAGATGCATCCTTGATAATGCGTTTCGCCCTTCCCAGGCAGTGTTTATGGTAGATGTTCTCAATGGTGGACAATTAGGTGCTGATAATCCGCTGGGCAGTTTTCACCACACAGTGGAGTGCTTTGTAGTCCGAAACGGGACAATTGCCATACATCTCAGGATTGCTACCTGTGCTAGGTGCCAGTGAGGGTAGGAATAGGATGCTCTGGAGGAGGAACAAGTGGCTGAGGAACTGGTGTAGGGGGCAGGGTTTCAGATTTCAGGATCATTGGGACCTCTTCTGGGGCAGGTGGGACCTGTACAAGAGAGACGGGTTACACTTGAACCACAGGGGGACCAATATCCTTTCAGGGAGGTTTGTTAGTGCTATTGGGGAGGCTTTAAACTAGATTTGCAGGGGGGTGGGAACCAGAGTGCCAGAGCTGACAGTGTGGCTGGGGTGAAAATAAATGATGTTGAAAGTTTAAGCAAATCTGCTGATATAAAGGTTGTGAGTGGTGGTAAAAATCTTCTGAGGTGTATATATTTCAATGCTAGGAGTATTGTGGGGAAGGCGGATAAGTTGAGGGCGTGGATTGACACGTGGAATTATGTCGTTGTAGCAATTAGTGAAACTTGGCTGCAGGAGGGGCAGGACTGGCAGCTTAATATTCCAGGGTTCCGATATTTCAAATCTGATCGAGGCAGAGGAATGAAAGGTGGGGGAGTAGCATTGCTTGTTAGGGAAAATATTACAGCAGTGCCCAGGCAGGACAAATTAGAGGGCTTGTCTACTGAGTCCTTATGGGTGGAGCTGAGAAACAGGAAAGGTATAGCCACATTAGTGGGATTGTATTACTGACCACCCAATAGTCAACGAGACTTGGAAGAGCAAATCTGCAGAGAGATAGCAGGCAACTGCAGGAAACATAAAGTTGTGGTGGTAGGGGATTTTAATTTTCCATACATTGATTGGGACTCCCATACTGTTAGGGGTCTAGATGGTTTAGAGTTTGTAAAATGTGTTCAGGAAAGTTTTCTAAATCAATATATAGAGGGACCAACTAGAGGGGATGCAATATTGGATCTCCTGTTAGGAAACGAATTACGGCAAGTGACAGAAGTCTGTATAGGGGAGCACTTTGGTTCCAGTGATCATAACACCATTAGTTTCAATTTGATCATGGACAAGAATAGATCTGGTCCTAGGGTTGAGGTTCTGAACTGAATGAAGGCCAAATTTGAAGAAATGAGAAAGGATCTAAAAAGTGTGGATTGGGACAGGTTGTTCTCTGGCAAAGATGTGATTGGTAGGTGGGACGCCTTCAAAGGGGAAATTTTGAGAGTGCAGAGTTTGTCTGTTCCTGTCAGGATTAAAGGCAAATTGAATAGGAATAAGGAACCTTGGTTCTCAAGGGATATTGCAACTCTGATAAAGAAGAAGAAGGAGTTGTATGAAATGTATAGGAAACAGGGGGTAAATCAGGTGCTTGAGGAGTATAAGAAGTGCAAGAAAATACTTAAGAAAGAAATCAGGAGGGCTAAAAGGAGACATGAGATTGCCTTGGCAGTCAAAGTGAAGGATAATCCAAAGAGCTTTTACAAGTATATTAAGAGCAAAAGGATTGTAAGGGATAAAATTGGTCCTCTTGAAGATCAGAGTGGTTGGCTTTGTGCGGAACCAAAGGAAATGGGGGAGATCTTAAATAGGTTTTTTGCGTCTGTATTTACTAAGGAAACTGGCATGAAATCTATGGAATTGAGGGAATCAAGTAGTGAGACCATGGAAACTGTACAGATTGAAAAGGAGGAGGTGCTTGCTGTCTTGAGGAAAATTAAAGTGGATAAATCCCCAGAACCTGACAGGGTGTTCCCTCGGACCTTGAAGGAGACTAGTGTTGAAATTGCGGGGGCCCTGGCAGAAATATTTAAAATGTCGCTGTCTGCAGGTGAGGTGCTGGAGGATTGGAGAGTGGCTCATGTTGTTCCGTTGTTTAAAAAAGGATCGAAAAGTTATCCGGGAAATTATAGGCCGGTGAGTTTAACGTCAGTAGTAGGTAAGTTATTGGAGGGAGTACTAAGAGACAGAATCTACAAGCATTTGGATAGACAGGGGCTTATTAGGGAGAGTCAACATGGCTTTGTGCATGGTAAGTCATGTTTGACCAATCTGTTGGAGTTTTTCGAGGAGGTTACCAGGAAAGTGGATGAAGGGAAGGCAGTGGATATTGTCTACATGAACTTCAGTAAGGCCTTTGACAAGGTCCCGCATGGGAGGTTAGTTAGGAAAATTCAGTCACTAGGTATACATGGAGAGGTGGTAAATTGGATTAGACATTGGCTCGATGGAAGAAGCCAGAGAGTGGTGGTAGAGAGTTGCTTCTCTGAGTGGAGGCCTGTGACTACTGGTGTGCCACAGGGATCAGTGCTGGGTCCATTGTTATTTGTCATCTATATCAATGATCTGGATGATAATGTGGTAAATTGGATCAGCAAGTTTGCTGATGATACAAAGACTGGAGGTGTAATAGACAGTGAGGAAGGTTTTCAGAGCCTGCAGAGGGACTTGGACCAGCTGGAAAAATGGACTGAAAAATGGCAGATGGAGTTTAATACTGACAAGTGTGAGGTATTGCATGTTGGAAGGACAAACCAACGTAGAACATACAGGGTTAATGGTAAGGCACTGAGGAGTGCAGTGGAACAGAGGGATCTGGGAATACAGATACAAAATTCCCTAAAAGTGTCGTCACAGGTAGATAGGGTCGTAAAGAGAGCTTTTGGTACATTGGCCTATTAATCAAAGTATTGAGTATAAGAACTGGAATGTTATGATGAGGTTGTATAAGGCATTGGTGAGGCTGAATCTGGAGTATTGTGTTCAGTTTTGGTCACCAAATTACAGGAAGGATATAAATAAGGTTGAAAGAGTGCAGAGAAGGTTTACAAGGATGTAGTCGGGACTTGAGAAACTCAGTTACAGAGAAAGGTTGAATAGGTTAGGACTTTATTCCCTGGAGCGTAGAAGAATGAGGGGAGATTTGATAGAGGTATATAAAATTATGATGGGTATAAGATAGAGTGAATGCAAGCAGGCTTTTTCCACTGAGGCAAGGGAAGAAAAAAACCAGAGGACATGGGTTAAGGGTGAGGGGTGAAAGTTTAAAGGGAACATTAGGGGGGGCTTCTTCACACAGAGATTGGTGGGTGTATGGAATGAGCTGCCGGACGAGGTGGTAAATGTGGGTTCTTTTTTTAACATTTATGAATAAATTGGACAGATACATGGATGGGAGGTGTATGGAGGGATATGGTCCGTGCGCAGGTCAGTGGGACTAGGCAGAAAATGGTTTGGCACAGCCAAGAGGGGCCAAAGGGCCTGTTTCTGTGCTGTACTTTCTGTGGTTTCTATGGTTTAACACTGAGATGCAGTTGGTGAGTATGCTCTCAATGGTACAGTGGTAAAAGTCTGTCATATCCTGGGACAGAGGTGAGCTTTATTGATGCTCCGCAGGAAGTAAAGACGCTGTTGCGCCTTTTTGATCAAGATGGAGGAGTTCAGGGACCAGGTGAGATCCTCGAAAATGTGGACACCAAGGAATTTGAAGCTTGATACACGATCCACTACAGTTCCGTTGATGTAGATTGGGAGTGTGGCTCCTAGCATGCCTGAAGTCCACAATGATCTTGGTCTTCTGGGTGTTAAAGGCCAGATCATTGTTGGCACACCACGCAGCCAAGTGCTGGACCTCATCCCTGTAGGCTGTCTCGTCATCCCCTCTGATCTGGCCAACCACCATGGTGGCCTCTGCGAACTTGATTATGGAGTTAGAACCATGTACAGGAACGCAGTCATAGGTGAAGAGGGAGTACAGAAGAGGGCTCAGCACACAGCCTTGAGGCACGCCGGTGTTCAGGGTGAGAGTGGAGGAGGAGAGGTTATCTAACTGATTGGGGTCTGTTAGTCAGAAAGTCCAAGGTCCAATTGTAGATGGATGAGCTGATAGCAAGCTGGCGAAGTTTGGTGATCAGCTTGAAGGGGCTTACAGAATTGAATGCCGAACTAAAGTCAATGAACAGCATTCTGACGTAAGAGTTGGGGCTGTCCAGGTGGGTCAGGGCAGAGTGAAGTGCCGTGGAGATGGTGTCCTCTGTTGACATGTTGGTGCGATAGGCAGATTGATGGGGGTCCAGGATAGTGGGCAGACAGGATTTCAGATGTGATAGAACCAGTCTCTCAAAGCACTTTGCAATGATGGGGGTGAGTGCAACTGGGCGGAAATCATTCAGGCTCGTGGCAGTGGAATGCTTCGGCACTGGCACGATGGTGGTGATCTTGAAGCTTGTGGGGGACAACACCCTGGGCCAGGGACAGATTAAAAATGTCTGTGAAGACCCCGGCCAACTGTCCTGCACAGACTCTGACCACACGGCCAGGTATTGCATCCGGACCAGCTGCCTTCCGTACATTCACCCTGCTCAGGGTCCACAAACATCGGAGGTGGAAAGTGAGAGAGACAGTTCACCAGGTGGGAGATCCGCTTTGAGGGTGACCTCCTTGTTCCCTCGATCAAAGCGAGCGTAGAAGTAATTGAGCTCATCAGGGAGGGTAGCAGAGCTGGAAGGGGGCACAGTACTAGGAGGTTTGAAGTCTGTAATGACCTGTATGCTATGCCACATGGGCTGGGGGTCAGAGGAGTTGAAGTGCTCCTCGATTCTCTGTTTGTAAATGTGTTTAGCCTGAGAGATTCCCCTCCTCAGGTTGGCCCTGGCTGAGCTGTAAGCCTCCTGGTCTCCAGACCTGAAGGCTGAATCTCTGGCTTTGAGCAGGAGGTGAACCTCTCTGTTCATCCATGGTTTCTGACTGGGGAAAACTTTTATTTGTTTTAGTGATGTCTCTCTATCTACACACTTGTTGATGTGCTCAAGGACAGAGTTGGTTTATAAATCAATGTTAATCTGAGAGTCTGTGGTGGTATGGGCAGCAAACGTGCTCCAGTCTGTGTGCTGGAATTGGTGCTGAAGAGCAGAGTCAGCATCCTCCAGCCAGATCTTAATAGTCTTCATTGTGGGTTTCACACGTTTAGTGACCGGGCTATACTTGGGAAGCAGAAACAATGAAAGACGGTCGGACTTTCCCAGGTGGGGGAGGGTAGTGAGTTTGCAAGCATCAGCCACATTTGTGTACACATGATCTGAGGTTTTATTCCACGTGGTGGTGCATAATACATTTTGGTAAAATCTTGGAAGCACGGTACGTAGGTTACAATGATTAAAGTCCCCAGCGACAGTCAAAGCTCCATCTGGATGCAATGTCTGCAGCTTGCTAATAGCAGCACTGAGGTCTTTCATGGCTACTTTAGCATTAGCATCCAGTGGAACATAAACTGCGACAGCAATGATGCATGTTTTGTGACAATGAGGGGAGGTTGTTTTCTTGACACCAGTCAGATGTTGTTCAGACACCAGATACAGTCAGCAATCAAATGGTTGAGCCTGGAGCCTTCTCCTCCCCACCCTCCCGCCACCTTCTTTATTGGGCCTCTGCCCCTACCCTCTTCAGTCCTGACGAAGGGTTATGGCCCGAAATGTTAACTGATCATTTCCACGGATGCTGCCCGACCTGCTGAGTACCTCCAGCGTGTTGTGAATGGTGCAATGAATGTGCTGAGCTGTGTATATCACAATGCAAGAAGCATCGCAGGAAAGCCAGATGAGCTCAGGACAGGGAATTATGATATTGTAGCCATTACTGGGATTTGGTTGCACCCAACATCTGAGGGATTTAGAGGGACAAATTTGTAGAGAGATCGCAGACCATGCCAAGGAACAAAAGTTGATTCAGTAAATGATTTTAACTTTCCATGTATTGACTGTGAATCCCATACTGTAAAAGGACAAGATGGGGTGTAGGTTGTCAAATGTGCCCTTAATCAGTACGTAGAATTCCCGATGCAGAAGTGTGCAATGATCTGTTAGGAAATGATACGGGGCTGGTGACAGAAATTAGTGACCATAATGCCATGAAATTCAGGATAAATATGGGAAAAGAGAGGTCTGGACCATGGGTTGAGATTCTAAATTGGAGAAAGGTCAATTTTAATGGTATCAGAAAGGATCTAACAAGTGTGGTTTGGGACAGGCTGTTTCCTGGCAAAGGAGTACTTGGTAAGTGGGAGGCCTTCAGAAGTGAAATTTTGAGGGTGTAGGGATTGTATGTGCCTACCAAAATAAAAGTTGAAAGGTAACTGGTGCAGGGTACCTTGGTTTTCAAGAGATATTGAGGCCCTGGATATTTTGTTCCCCTAAATGCCTCAGACTGTTGGGTGATACCAAGACTCACTAATGACTACATTATCATAATTCCACCGCCTGAGCCCATCTGACTTTTTTTTTTAGTCATCATCTGTTGGTTTCTAAAAGCTTCCCAGTCGTTTTTGCTCTTTTGTTTGCCCTCTCTTTGGCTTTTATGTTGGCTTTGGCTTCTCATTTCATCCACAGTTGTGTCTTCCTGCATTTCCAATGCTTCCACTTCTTTGGGATGTATCTATCACTCAGCTCCCGAATTGCTCCCAGAAACTCCAGCCGTTGCTGCTCCATTGTCACTCCTACCTTTTCCCTTCCAAACAAGTTTGTCCAGCTTCTCTGTCATAGAAATATGGAGAGGTTCAGTACGGAAACAGGGTATTTGGCCCATCTAGTCAATGCCGAAAAAAACATTTAAGGTCTCTACTGCAAATACCTGCACTGGGACTTTCGCCTTCAGATGCCTGCCATCCAGGCTCCCATCCAAACTTCTTTTAAATGGTGAAACCGAGCTCATATTCACCACTTGAGTTGACATCTCATTCCACACTCTCACGACCATTTCAGTAAAGAGCTTTTCCAAATGTTCCTGTTAAATTTTCACCTTCTCCACTTACCCATGACCTCTGGTTGTCATCCCACCCAACCTCAGTGGAAAAAGCTGCTTGCATTTACCCTATCTATACCCTCATAATTTTGTATACTTCCAACAAATCCTCAAAGCAATGTATAATTTCCTTCTTTATGTTTAGAGCCTTTTTTAGGTGTATAAGCTAATGAGGGGCATTGATCATGTGGATAGCCAGAGGATTCTTTCCCAGGGCTGAAATGGCTAACACAATTGGGCATAGTTTTAAGGTGCTTTGAAATAGATACCGAGGGTATGTCAGGGGTAAGTTCTTTACACAGAGAGTGGTGGGTGCGTGGAATGCACTGCCAGCTATTTGTGTGAGAGGGTTTCAGTTACTGTGGGGCCAGGCACCCATGCAGCTCAGTGGGAACGGAATAATGCCAATGGAGAGAGTCAAACTGAGCCAGGTCACAGATTGGAGATGGCAGAAATGCCACATTCTTAGAGAGACAGGAAGAGCATCAGAGAATTTGGTGGTCATTCCAGATACCAGCACTGTGCCCAGTTAGAAGATGATTTCTCTCTCCACCTTGGGTTGAACTTCACTGTAACAGTGTGAAGTCAGTTCACAGCTTGACAACTCAAGGGATCTCATCTGAAATGTTGTCCTACACCCATTGATGGATTTTGTAAATATTTTTACAGGTTAAAAATGACAAGGAATTTGTCTACGGGAATCTCGAACACAACACGACAGTTTTGCTGTCTCTGTACAGATATTTAAGAAGTGGAGCAAGGGATTCACTCGATCATCCTTCCTGCTCCAACTGTGGGGAGGGATTCACTTGGTCATCTCAACTGAAGGTACATCAGCAAGTTTACACTGGGACAAGGTCATTCAACTGTTCTGTGTGTGAGAAGGGATTCAGTCGGTCTTCCCACCTGTGGACACACCAGTTAGTTGGGCAAATTGCTAGTCATCTGCTGAATTTGTAGGGAAGGATTCACTTGTTCATCTGACCTAATGGCTCACCAGCGAGTTCACACTGGAGACCGGCTGTTCACCTGCTTGGACTGTGGGAAGGGATTCACTGAATCATATAAGCTACTGAGACACTGGTCAGTTCACACTGGGGAGCAGCCGTTCACGTGCTCAGACTGTGGGAAGGGATTCCCTTGTTTCTCTAAACTGAAGGTACATCAGCAAGTTCACACTGGGGAGCGGCTGTTCACCTGCTTGGACTGTGGGAAGGGATTCACTGAATCATATAAGCTACTGAGACACCAGTCAGTTCACACTGGAGAGCAGCCGTTCACGTGCTCAGACTGTGGGAAGGGATTCACTGAATCATTTAACCTACGGATACACTGGTCAGTTCACACTGGCGGGAGGGCGTTCACGTGCTCAGACTGCAGGAAGGGATTCACTCGCTCATCCCAACTGAAGGTACATCAGCGAGTTCACACTGGGGAGAGGCCGTTCACCTGCTCAGTCTGTGGGAAGGGATTTACTCTGTCATCTCGGTTACTGAGACACCAGTCAGTTCACACCTGGGAGTGGCCGTTCACCTGCTCAGACTGTGGGAAGGGATTCACTCTGTCATCTGCACTGAAGGTACATCAGCGAGTTCACACTGGAGAGAGGCGATTCACCTGCTCAGACTGTGGGAAGGGATTCACTCGATCATTCCAACTGAAGGTACATCAGCGAGTTCACACTGGAGAGAGGCCGTTCACTTGCTCAGTGTGTGGGAAGGGATTCACTTGCTCATCCCTACTGAAGGTACATCAGCGAGTTCACACTGGAGAGAAGCTGTTCACCTGCTCAGACTGTGGGAAGGGTTTCACTTGCTCATCTCAACTGAAGGTACACCAGCGAGTTCACACTGGAGAGAGGCCGTTCACCTGCTCAGACTGTGGGAAGGGATTCACTTCGTCATTTAATCTGAAGGTGCATCAGCGAGTTCACACTGGAGAGAGGCCGTTCACTTGCTCAGACTGTGGGAAGGGTTTCACTTACTCATCTCAACTGAACATACATCAGCGAGTTCACACTGGGGAGTGGCCGTTCACCTGCTCAGACTGTGGGAGGGGATTCACTCGTTCATCTCAACTGAAGGTACATCAGCGAGTTCACACTGGAGAGAAGCCGTTCACCTGCTCAGACTGTGGGAAGGGTTTCACTTACTCATCTCAACTGAACATACATCAGCGAGTTCACACTGGAGAGAGGCCGTTCACCTGCTCAGACTGTGGGAGGGGTTTCACTCGTTCATCTCAACTGAAGGTACATCGGCGAGTTCACACTGGAGAGAAGCCGTTCACCTGCTCAGACTGTGGGAAGGGATTCACTTGCTCATCTCAACTGAACGTACATCAGCAAGTTCACACTGGAGAGAGGCCGTTCACCTGCTCGGACTGTGGGAAGGGATTCACTTGCTCATCTCAACTGAACATACATCAGCGAGTTCACACTGGAGAGAGGCCGTTCACCTGCTCAGACTGTGGGAAGGGATTCACTCGTTCATCTCAACTGAAGGTACATCAGCGAGTTCACACTGGAGAGAGGCCGTTCACCTGCTCAGACTGTGGGAAGGGATTCATTCAGTCATCTGAACTGAAGGTACATCAGCGAGTTCACACTGGGGAGAGGCCGTTCACCTGCTCAGTCTGTGGGAAGGGATTCACTTGCTCATCTCAACTGAAGGTACATCAGCGAGTTCACACTGGAGAGAGGCCGTTCACCTGCTCAGACTGTGGGAAGGGATTCACTTGCTCATCTCAACTGAACATACATCAGCGAGTTCACACTGGAGAGAGGCCGTTCACCTGCTCAGACTGTGGGAAGGGATTCACTCGTTCATCTCAACTGAAGGTACACCAGCGAGTTCACACTGGAGAGAGGCCATTCACCTGCTCAGACTGTGGGAAGGGATTCACTTTGTCCTCTCAACTACTGAGTCACCAGCAAGTTCACACTGGAGAGAGGCCATTCACCTGCTCAGTGTGTGGGAAGGGATTCACTTGGTTGTCTCATCTTCAGAGACACCAGCATGTTCACACAGGGGAGAGGTAGTTCACCTGCTCAGTGTGTGGGAAGAGTTTCATTCGGTCATCCAACCTGCAGAGACACCAGCGAGTTCACACTGGGTAGAGGCTGATCTGCTGCTCAGACTTTGGGAAGAGATTCTCTCAGCCATCGCCACCAAATGTCCATCATTGAGTTCACAATGGGGAGAGGCCGTTCACCTGCTGTGAATGTGTGAAGCAATTCGCTCAGTCATCTAACCATATTTAACTCTCACTTCAGCTAGCAGCTTAATATAGGGGGTGATAGCCCCCAGCCCGGCCAAACTTAAGAAATCTCGTTTGGGTGGATGCTGCACGATGTGACCCCCATTACAAATCAGTACCCTGAAATAACAAACGGTACATAATATACGATTAAACAATTGGGCTTTGTAGTTATTACTTTGACTATAGAGTTAGTAAAGAAAAAATAAAGGAAAATGGCTCACTCTCTCCATTCATGTCTTCTCACCTCTCCCCAGCAAAAGACCGCAAAAATCTCTCTTCCAGACTCACAAGAAAGAACAACATTTCTCCCATTGGATAGCCCTGCACTTCAAAACCCTGTTGTCTCTAGTCGTAACGTAAACTTTGCTGCTACAGAGAAACAGTAACCTCAGCAGTGATACATTACAGAGAGGCCATTACATTAACACTGAAACCTCACAGCATGTTACAGTTGTGACACATTACTGGGTTCACAATAGACAATAGGTGCAGGAATAGGCCATTTGGCTCTTCGAGCCAGCACTGCCATTCACTGTGATCATGGCTGATCATCCACAATCAGTACCCCGTTCCTGCCTTATCCCCATAATCTTTGACTCCGCTATCTTTAAGAGCTCTATCCATCTCTTTCTTGAAAGCATCCAGAGACTTGGCCTCCACAGCCTTCTGGTGCAGTGCATTCCATATATCCACCACTCTCTGGGTGAAAAAATGTTTCCTCAACTCCGTTCCCGTTCTAAATGGCTTACCCCTTATTCTTAAACTGTGGCCTCTGGTTCTGGACTCACCCATCAGCGGGAACATGCTTCCTGCCTCCAGTGTGTCCAATCCCTTAATAATCTTATATGTTTCAATAAGATCCCCTCTCAGCCTTCTAAATTCCAGTGTATACAAGCCCAGTCGCTCCAATCTTTCGACATATGACAGTCCCGCCATCCCGGGAATTAACCTTGCGAACTTGCGCTGCACTCCTTCAATAGCAAGAATGTCCTTCCTCAAATTTGGAGACAAAAATTGCACACAGTACTCCAGGTGTGGTCTCACCAGTACCCTGTACAGCTGCAGAAGGACTTCTTTGCTCCTATACTCAATTCCCCTTGTTATGAAGGCCAGCATGCCATTAGCTTTCTTCACAGCCTGCTGTACTTGCATGCTTGCTTTCAGTGACTGATGTACAAGAACACCTGGATTTCGTTGTACTTCCCTTTTTCTTAAATTGATTCCATTTAGATAATAATCTGCCTTCCTGTTCTCACCACAAAAGTGGATAACCTCACATTTGTCCATATTAAACTGCATCTGCCATGCATCCGCCCACTCACCCAGCCTGTCAAAGTCACCCTGCATTCTCATAACATCCTCCTCACATTTCACACTGCCACCCAGCTTTGTGTCATCGGCAAATTTGCTAATGTTACTTTTAATCCGTTCATCTAAATCATTAATATACATTGTAAACAGCTGCGGTCCCAGCTCTGAACGTTGTGGAACCCCACTGGTCACCGCCTGCCATTCCGAAAGGGACCCGTTAATCGCTACTCTTTGTTTTCTATCAGCCAGCCAATTTTCAATCCATGTCAGTACTCTGCCCCCAATACCATGTGCCCTAATTTTGCCCACTAATCTCCTATGTGGGACTTCATCAAAGGCTTTCTGAAGCTCCAGGTACACTATATCCACTGGCTCTCCCTCGTCCATTTTCATACTTACATCCTCAAAAAATTCCAGAAGATTAGTCAAGCACGATTTCTGCACTGGGGAGAAAGTTTCAATAAGCTGCATGCTGGATATTTGTCCATCACCGTTGCTGAATGCAATTTTGAGAGTGACTGTCGGTGCTGAACTCTACAATTATTGCTGATGCTCACCACACCCAGTTCTGCACCCTGGTCACTGAGCATGGGAGGAGGTTCTTCTGCTGCATATTCACCTTTATTGGGACTGGAGTTTAACGTGGACTGGAGTGGAGAGCGGCCAGTGAAGGAGTGGAGCTTTGAGGCTTTGGCTCGAGAGATTTCAGCGAGCAGAGGCAGAGGATGAGCTTGCTCCCAGTAAGGTAAGGCCGGGAAAGTTTATTTAATTAATTAACTTAGGAGTTAGTAATGGAGGCAGTAGATAGGGCAGTCCAGTGCTCCGATTGTAGGATGTGGGAAGTCAGGGACAGGACAATTGTCTCCGATATCTACACCTGCAAGAGGTGCATCCAGCTGCAGCTCCTGTCAAATCGGATCATTCGGGGGGCAGAGGCAGTAATAGATCAGAGTTTCAGGGAGACAGTCACCCCTAAAAGTCAGGAGACAGGTAGCTGGGTGACTGTCAGGAGAGGGAAGGGGAATAGACAGAAAGAGCAGAGCACCCCTGTGGCCGTTCCCATCAACAATAAGTATACTGTTTTGGATACTGTTGGTGGGGACGACCTACACCTACCAGGGACAAATTGTAGTGGTCACGTCTCTGGCACCGAGACTGGACCCTCAGCTCAGAAAGGAAGGAGTGAAAAGAGGAGAGCAGTAGTGATAGGGGATTCGATAGTTAAGGGGACAGTTAAGAGGTTTTGTGGGAAAGATATAGAATCCCAGTCTGTTGCCTCCCTGGTGCCAGGGTCCGCGATATCTCGGATGGAGTTCTCGGTATTCTCAGGAGAGAGGGTGAGCAGCCAGATGTCCTGGTCCACGTGGGGACCAATGACATAGATGGGAGTAGGGATCAGGTCCTGAAGAAGGAATATGGGGAGTTAGGGAAAAAAAGTGAAAAAGCAGGACCTCAAGGGTGGTAATCTCGGGATTGCTTCCTGTGCCACGAGACAGAGAGGGTGGGAACAGGAAGTCGTGGCAGTTGAATGTGTGGCTGAAGAGTTGGTGCTGGGGGCAGGGGTTCAGATTTCTGGAGCATTGGGATCTTCTCTGGGGAAGGTCTGACCTGTACAACAAGGACGGGCTGCACCTGAACTGGAAAGGGACCAATACCTTGGTGGGCAGGTTTGTTAGAGCTGTTGGGGAGGGTTTAAACTAGATTGTCAGGGGGGGTGGGAATCAGAATGTGAGTGCAGAGATGAGGGTAGAAGGACAAGGGCATGATGCTGTGTGTTCTGAGTTGCTGAGGAAGGACAGGCAGGGACAAAACATACATGTAGCCAGTTCAAGGGGTTGAAATGTGTCTATTCCAACGCTAGGAGTATTAGGAATAAAGGGGATGAACTTAGAGAATGGATCAGTACGTGGAACTATGACGTTGTGGCCATTACTGAAACTTGGCTGGAGGAAGGGCAGGATTGGCTGATGCAGGTACTGGGGTTTAGGTGTTTTACAAGGATTAGGATGGGAGGTAGAAAAGGGGGGAGTAGCATTACTGGTCGGGGATAGTATCACACCTGTAGAAAGGGAGGACGCTGCAGAGGGAGTGTCCACTGAGTCGGTGTGGGTGGAAGTCAGAAATAGGAAGGGATCAATCACTGTGCCGGGAGTGGTCTATAGGCCCCCAAATAGCCCTCGGGACACCGAGGAACAGATAAGCAGGCAGATTTTTGAATGGTGCAGGAAATACAGGGTTGTAGTTATGGGTGATTTCAACTTCCCTCATATTGACTGGCACCTCTTGACTGCAAGGGGGATAGATGGGGCTGAATTTGTCAGGTGTATTCAAGAAGGATTCCTGACACAGTATGTGGACTGGCCGATGAGAGGACAGGCCATTCTGGATCTAGTTCTCGGTAATGAACCTGGTCAGGTGGCAGACATCTTGGTGGGGGAGCATTTTGGTGAGAGTGACCACAACTCCCTTAGCTTCAGCATAGCTATGGAAAAGGATAAAAACAGACAAAATGGGAAAGTGCTTAACTGGGGAAGGGCTAACTATGAATGGATGAGGCAGGAACTAGCGAGAGTAAATTGGAAACAGGTGTTCAAAGGTGCAAGCACAGGAGTAATGTGGAGGAAGTTTAGGGACCACTTGTGCAGGGTTCAGGATAGGTTTGTCCCACTGAGGTAAGGAAAAAATGGTAGGAAAAGGGAACCGTGGCTGACGAAACACGTGAGGCAACTCGTCAAGCGGAAGAAGGAAGCAGATGTTAGATATAAGAAGCAGTCAGAGCCCTGTTGGCCGCTTTTCGATTGCTCCTACCCTGTTTACTTAATTGTCTCTACCAGTCTTTTTTTTTGAAACCTTATTATAATACTTCAATACTGCTTTACTATGGCTGGGAAAAGAACCAGAGCATTTGCAAAAGAAAGAGAAACAGAAGATGAATCCCCAGTCACTTTGGATTCAATCAGTGACTTCCTTAAATCGCAGAAATAGGAATTCTCTGAGGAGTTTCAATGGCTTAACAGCAAATTGGATACAATTCAACAAACTTTATTTGAGCATGAGAACCAAATTCAGGAGAATACTGTGAAGCTAATGACACTTGAAGAGGACATTGAAGATACAATTAAACTCTGCAAAGAGTTATCTTTATCCAGTGATAAAATGCTGAAAAGGATCATCAGTCTCGAAAACAGGAACAGGAGAAATAACTTGCAAATCCTGGGTCTTGAAGAATCAGTTGAAGGCGCTGACCGTTCGAAGTCTTTGCAAACTTTCTGAAGCAGATTTTCCCAGCTTTATTCACTTCTGAGCCGAAGCTCAATCGAGCTTTTCGCTCTCCGACTTTGAAGCCGTTGTCCTCAGCGGCAAAACCCAGATCGGTCAGACTAACCTTTCAGGAGTTTCATATTAAGGGCCTTTTAATTTGCCATACCCGGCGACAAGGAATGATTGATTTCCAAAGTTACATGGTTAGATTTGTGGAAGACTATTCACCTGAAATTTTGACTGATTGCATGAAATATAAAGAAGTTATGTTGGAATTTTATAATGAAGGATATAAACCATCCCTTCGGTTCCCCGCTCATCTGAGTATTGTTTTGAAGAACGGATTGTGAAAAAGAATAAAGTCAGTTGAAGATGCAAAAGATTTTCTGAAGGATGAAGTCTAAAACTGTTATACTTCTTATTTGATCAAGTTTTTTCTTCTGTTAATATGAATTTAAAATAAGGTTTCATTAAGCTTACATTTGGCTGTTCATATATTGTCTTTTGTTTTTTTTGATACTACTTTATTTTATCCCTTTTTGAGGCTTTATTTTAATACAGCTTTTTTGGATTTGTTTAAAGTGACCTTTTCATATTTTCGAATACTGAGTTCTTTTGCTTTTTATGTTGTGTATTGATAGGGACATAATGACCTTGCAAGACTGGAGTTTTTTCTGTCAACAGGATTTTTTTGGGGCCGGTACTTAGTTCTTAGCTCACTGACTGTCTATTGGTCAGCTTTCTCGCTTTGGATGGGGGAGGGCGTAGGGCCTATTTCTCTCTGGGAGCTGTGTTGGGTTGAATATATAATTGTTTGAGATTCCTGCGCCCTAAGGACAAAGAGTTTTCATTCTTCTCACATGTTTATCATTCTTATTCTCAAATTGATTACTTTTTTATTGACTCGTCTAATTCCATCTGTAATCGACTGCAAATATGACATTATCGCCATTTCAGATCATGCTCCAGTGAAACTTTCTATCAAGTTAATGGATACCACTTGTACTAATAGGCAATGGTGATTTAATTCCAATTTGCTTCAAGACCTGTACTTTGTTAAATTTATGAAGGAACAGATTGATTTCTTTTTTTCCAACTAACATTACGGAAGAAATTTCCAAAGGCACAGTTTGGGATGCTTTTAAAGCTTATATCTGCGGACAGATTATTTCTTTTTCTGTTGGTTTAAACAAACATATTAAGAATGAAACATTTTTGTTGGTTGATAAAATTAAAGAAATTGATAAGAAATATTCTATTGCTCCTAGTAAGGAGCTCTACAAACAGAGAGTCGAACTTCAAATGGAACATAACTTATTATTAACATCCTCAATTGAAAATCAATTAATGAAAACTAGAAATAAGTTCTATATTCATAGTGATAAATTGGGTAAATTATTAGCTAATCAATTGAAAACTACTTCAGTTAAATGTCAAATTATCCAGATTCGTAAACATGATGACACTTTGACAGTTGATCATGACGAGATAAACAAAACTTTTGAAGAATTTTATATTTCTTTATACAATTCTGATTTTCCTCATGACTCTAACACTATGCATGATATTTTAAGGAAATTGAACTTTCCAAAATTATCACACAAAGAATGTTCAACATTAGAAACTCCGATGACAGATGAAGAAATAACAATGAATTCTGGCAAAATACCTGGTCCTGATGGTTTTACAGTGGAATTTTTAAAGTTTTTTTTCCTCTATTCTCTCTCCTTGGTCATCTAGAATATTTAAAGAAGCAATCAGATTAGGTAAATTACCACAATCATTTTATGAAGCTTCTATTTCTTTAATTCTTAAAAAGAATAAAGATCCTACTGATTGTGCATCATACAGACCGATATCGCTTTTGAATGTAGACTCCAATTTTTTTTCTAAAATATTAGTGACTAGGTTAGAAAAGGTACTACCTCAAATTATCTCTGTGGACCAAACAGGATTTATTCAAAATCATTATTCATTTTCTTAATATTAGGAGGTTAATGAATATTGCTTATACTCCTTCATTTAACACTCTGGAATGTATTATTTCATTAGCTGCTGAGAAGGCTTTCGACAGAGTTGAATGGCCATATTTAGTTACTGTGTTTGAGAAATGTAATTTTAGTCCGATACTTATATCTTGGATTAAATTGATATATCATTCCCCTGTAGCTTCTGTTTGTAGTAACAATCAAAGATCTTCCTTTTTTTGTTTATCTCGGGGTACTAGGCAGGGATGTTCATTATTATTTGATATTGCCCTTGAACCTTTAGCAATTGCCATCCCAGACTCACCTAACATTTTTGGTATTACCCATGGAAATGAAATGCAGGAGTTATCATTATATGCAGATGATTTGTTATTATGTATCTCTAATCCTGGAAAATCTATTCCTGTTACTTTATTCTTGTTGGCTCAGTTTAGTAATTTCTCTGGTTACAAATTTAAGCTTAATAAGAATGAACTATTTCCCCTAAATATGCAGGTTTCTATTGATGGATGTTTACCATTTAAATTGGTTACTGACTCTTTTATATATTTAGGGGTTAAAATTACGAAAAAGCATAAAGATTTATTTAAAGCTAATTTTTCTACCTTTAATCGATCAGATTAAACTTTTGTTTACTAAATGGTCACCAATGTCTTTATCATTGATCGGTCAGATCAATGTTATCAAAATGATTATTTTGCCTAAGTTTTTATACGTATTTCAAGTGGTGCCAATTTTCATTCCAAAATTATTTTTTGATAATGTTGATTCCAAAATCTCCTCATATATATGGCAGAACAAAAATCCTAGGTTAGGCAAAGGACATTTACAGAAATCTAAAAAGGAGGTGAGGTTTAGCTTTGCTGAATTTTAGATTTTACTATTGGGCAATTAACATTTGATATTTAAGTTTTTGGTTATGAGAGTTGGACGCAACTTCAAGTCCACGTTGGGTGAATCTTGAATGTAATTCTTTACAAGGGTTTTCATTGGGTTCTACTTTAGGGTCTTCGCTTCCCTTTACTCTTTCTAAATTGTATAAACAAATGGATAACCCAATAGTTAAATATACTTGACATATATGGTTTCAATTTGGAATTCTTTTTGGGTTGAATCAATTTACTTTAGCAAGTCCTATTGTATCTAATTTCTTTTTTCAACCCACTACTATAGATTAAGAATATTTGGCTTGGAAAATTAAAAGTAGAGTACGATTTTGTGATTTATTTTCAGATAATTGTTTCACGTCTTTTGAACAACTAATAAATATAATTTGCCTAGATCTCACTTTTTTAGATATTTACAAGTTAGAAATTTTTCTAAAATACTGTTTTTCCTACCTTCCCGAATTTACAAACGTTTGTATAATCAATGGATATTTTGGAAAAACAAAATTAGATTTAAAGCCTCTTCAGAATGGTGTAATAGCAATTATTTATGATATAATTATGAAAATATGTCTAATAAAAATCAGAGTGATTGGGAAAGGGAACTTAAGATTATTGTACCAATTGAAAAATGGGAAAAACATCTTCAATTAGTTAATTCATCTATATGTGCGAAACATGCGTTGATACAGTTTAAAGTAGTAGATAGGGCTCATATGTCTAGGGATAAATTATCTCGTTATTATTCTCATATAAATTCTATCTGTGATAGATGTCACTCTGAGATAGCTTCTCTAACTCAAATGTTTTGGTCATGTCCTTTGTTGAAAAAAATATTGGAAATATATTTTTGATATTATCTCAACTGTTTTGAATATTGACCTACAACCTCACTCTATTACTGCCATTTTTGGGTTACCAATGATAGAATCAAGTCATTTAACCCCTTCAGCTCGTCGGATGATTGTATTTCTTACATTAATGGCTAGAAGATCCATTTTGCTGAATTGGAAAGAGATTAATCCTCCCACCACATTTCATTGATTTTCTCAAACTATGTTGTGTTTAAATTTGAAAAAAAAAATTAGAAGTGTTGTTTATGATCCCTCTATTAAATTCGAAGAAGACTTGGAGGCCATTTATTAAACATTTTCATATGATGTAACTTGACCTTTTCCAAACTTATTTTATTTCTTTGTAATACATGGTGAGAGGAACGGAGTCAACAACACTAATGGTTCCCTTTTTTTAACAATGTTACAAAACAGCCCGTGCCTTTTTTTAGTTCAGTTGATTAACATTGTTTATGTTAGTTTTTTTTTCCGGGATATATTTGTTTTTTTTTTCTTTTTCATGATTTTTTTATATAGATTTTTTTGTTTTATATTGTTCATCTGTATCATGTATGATAGGGAGACTTAATACTCATGTGTCAACTGGGCTTATATTTAACTATGAAAATTACAATGCTGTATTCCCAATAAATTTGTATCAATACTGTGGTATGTTTATTATTATGATACTAATAAAGATTGAAAAAGAGAAAAAAAATATATATGATTGTTTGTTTGAATATCTTACTTTATGGTTTGCTTTCTAGTTTTAATAAGTTATGGCCAGATATTTTTAGTTACATGTTGATTAGTATTTAAAATGGTTTGAAATAGTAACCTATTTAATTTGAATGTGAAAGGGCTGAATCACCCCACCAAAAGGAACAAAGTGTTTGCTTATATTCAAAAATTAAAAGCACCTTTTTTTTTTTACAAGAAACACACATACGCAGCTATGATAGCTTACGTTTTTTTTACTCGGTGGAAGGATATGCAATT
The DNA here is from genome assembly GCF_030028105.1 of Mobula birostris. NCBI lineage: Eukaryota > Metazoa > Chordata > Chondrichthyes > Myliobatiformes > Myliobatidae > Mobula > Mobula birostris. The sequence goes on along the minus strand of NC_092382.1, from coordinate 26,975,486 downwards.
CCACTCTTCGTTTAATGCAAAATCATGTGGAGTTTCGATTTTTGTAGGCAATACAATTTCCTTTATTCAGCATAAAGTTGTTTCGGACCCTAATGGTCGATTTGTTATTGTATCGGAGTTCAGACAGTAAATTGATTGTTTTTGCTAATGTTTATGCCCCCAATGTAGATGATCTATGATTTTTTGAAAGTCTATTTTCATTTTTGCCAGATTTGTGTACGTACTCCCTTGTGATGGGAGGAAATTTTAACTGCTGGTTAGATCCAGTATTAGATCGCTCATCTATTAAACCAGCCACACTTAATAAATCAGCTTTGTTTATCCAATCGTTTCTAACTATATGTGGTAGAGTTGATGCTTGGCGATTTCTTCATCTGACGGACAGGGAGTATTCTTTTTTTTCTCTCATGTCCATCATACTTATACTGGGATTGACTTTTTTATTGGTAGTCAAATGATTCTGTTAGTTCAATCGGTTGAATATAAAGAGATTGCTATCTCTGACCACTCTCCTGTAATTCTATTTTTTAAAGCTTCCTGTTCCTATCCCCATGAGTAGATTTTGGCGATTTAATTTAACTCTGTTATCCGATGAAGATTTTTTAAACATTTATGGAGAATCAAATTACTCTTTATTGTTGAAGAAAATATGTTGGAAAAGACATCTAGCCTTATCATATGGAATACTTTTAAAGCATACATCTGGGGTCAAATTATTTCTTATATCACAAACATCATTAAAAAAGCTAACAAAGAAAGAAATGAATTAGCCAATCAGTTAAAGCAACTGGACCATAAATATGCTTCAGTTCCTGATCCTGAAACATATAAGAGACGTACTGAAACTAAAACTAAATATGATCTTTTAATGTATCCAATTGAAAGCCAACTTTTAAAAGATAAGATTAGATTATGAGGACACTCAGTCCTCGTTTGTCATTTAGTAATGCATGCATTAAGAAATGATACAATGTTCCTCCAGTATATTACGGAAACACAAGACAGACCAAGACTAAAACTGACAAAAACCACATAATTATAACATAGTTACAACCCTGCAAAACAATACTGTATTTGATAAAGAGCAGACCATGGGCACGGTAAAAAAAAAAGTCTCAAAGTCCCGATAGCCCCATCATTTCACACAGACGGTAGAAGGAAGAAACTCTCCCTGCCATGAACTTCCAGCGCCGCAAACTTGCCGATGTAGCACCCTGGAAGCACCCGACCACAGCCGACTCTGAGTCCATCCGAAAAGGTCGAGCCTCCGACCAGCCCTCCGACATCCAGCACCATCTCTGCTGAGTGCTTTGACCCTGGTCCCGGCCGCCAAGCAACAGGCAAAGCCAAGGATTCGGGGCCTTCCCCTGCGGAGATTCTGGATCGCACAGTAGCAGCGGCAGCGAAACAGGCATTTCAGAAGTTTCACCAGATGTTCCTCCGTGCTTCTCACATCTGTCTCCGTCAAATCAGTATTGTGCACAGCATCCTACTTGACAAATAACAATATTCATCGCTGGAGTGGCCGCTGTGCGCTTCGTCACGCCACCGCCTTCTCTCAGTCAACTTTATATTTACGAAGATAAAACTGGTAAGCTACTGGCTAATCAATTGAAGCCATTTTCAGCCAATCGGCAAATTAAAGAAATACATAAAATTAATGGGGACATGACAACTGACCACCTTGAAATTAATGACACTTTTAGGGAATTTTATTCTAAATTGTATAGTTCTGACTCTGTTAATGATAATATTGCAATGAATAATTTTTAGATCAATTAAATATCCCAAATCTTTCATTAGATGATTGTAGGCAATTGGATCAACCTATTTCCCAGGAGGAAAGTGCTCAGGCTATTTGAGAATTGCATTCTGGGAAATCCCCAGGATCCGCTGGATTCTCTGGAGAGTTTTATAAGGCTTTTTCCTCCTTGCTTATACCACACTTATGTTCTACCCTTACAGATTCCTTTAAGGCAGGGAGACTACCGCAGTCTTCTTACGAAGCTTCCATTTCGCTCATTCTCAAAAAGAATAAGAATCTTACTGTATGTTCTTTGTATAGACCAATCTCTTTACTCAATTTCGATACTAAAATTTTATCCAAAGTATTGGCTCGCAGACTTGAAAATATTATATTGTAGCTGTGTGCTACACACAGCGCTAAAAATAACCACACGTAGTCGGTGAGTTAGGGTTGTGATAAAAGAGATTTATTCAAACTTCGCGGCCTGCTTTAAAGCCTTCCTGTTCCCGCCCTCCCTGGGTGGGACTGCTGTGGGGAATGCATAATCACAGACCCTTAACGCGCACGGGATTTCCCCCCTGCTGCTGAAGATGGCCTGGCGCCCTTTTTGGGGCCGGCCTCTCTGCCAGCGCGCGCCGGTTCGTGTGTGCTAGAAAGTGGGTCACCACGTAACCACCCCCCGCCCCCAGAACCGGCGATACCTCCCCCAATGTCCACAGTCTGGATTGGCCTCTGTTTGGGAGGTCTGCCCCTGCGCCGCGGTGCCTGAGCCTGGACCAGCTGCGCCAAGTCCACATGGGCCGGTTTGAGTCGGTCCACCGTGAAAACCTCCTCTCTCCCCCCAATGTCCAGCATGAACGTGGACCCGTTGTTCCTGATCACCTTAAACGGCCCCTCGTAGGGCCGCTGTAGCGGTGCCCGGAGTCCGCCCCATCGTACAAAAAGAAACTTACAGTTCTGCAGGTCTTTGGGTACGCAGGTCGGGCTCTGTCCGTGCTGTGAAGTGGGTATGGGGGCCAGGTTACTGAGACGCTCCCGTAGTCAGACCAGGACTGCTGTGGGTTCTTCCTCTTGCCCCCTTGGGGCTGGTATGAACTCTCCTGGGACGACCAGGGGTGCGCCGTACACCAACTTGGCCGACGAGGTGTGCAGATCCTCCTTGGGCGCCGAGCGAATTCCGAGCAGGACCCAGGGAAGTTCATCCACCCAGTTAGGCCCCTCCAGGCCGGCCATGAGAGCCGACTTCAGGTGATGGTGGAAGGTATTTGTGTGGTGTAGCTGCGATCCTAAAAGGCTGGCCATAGCCGACCACAGGCTGGAGGTGAACTGGGCTCCCCTGTCGGAGGTAATGTGGGCAGGTACCCCGAAGCGGGCTACCCAGGTTGCGATCAGTGCTCGGGCGCAGGATTCGGAGGTGGTGTCGGTGAGCGGGACTGCCTCTGGCCATCTCGTGAACCAGTCTATCATAATTAGGAGGTACCGCGCTCCTCGTGATACTGGCAGGGGCCCCACGATATCCACATGGATGTGGTCGAACCTCCGGTGGGTGGGTTCGAACCGCTGCAGCGGAGCCTTGGTGTGCCGCTGCACCTTGGCCGTTTGGCACTGCATGCACATTTTGGCCCATTCACTGACCTGTTTACGCAGTCCATGCCACACGAACCTGTTGGCGACCAGCCGGACGGTTGTCCTGATGGAGGGATGCGCTAAGTTGTGAATGGATTCGGAAACCTGCCGGCGCCAGGCTGCTGGGACGATGGGGCGGGGTTGGCCGGTAGCTACGTAACACAGTAGGGTCCTCTCACCTGGGCCTACGGGGAGGTCTTGGAGCTGTAAACCGGAGACTGCAGTCCTGTAACTGGGGATCTCAGCGTCTGCCTGCTGTGCCTCTGCCAGCGCTGCATAGTCCACCCCCTGGGACAGGGCCTGTATGGTAGGTCTGGATAGTGCGTCCGCCACAATGTTGTCCTTTCCCGGACATGCCGGATGTCCGTCGTATATTCGGAGATGTAGGACAGATGTTGCTGCTGGTGGGAAGACCAGGGGTCGGACACCTTAGTGAACGCAAAGGTAAGCGGTTTGTGGCCTGTGAACGCAGTGAAGGGCCTACCTTCTAAGAAATATCTGAAATGCCGGATTGCCAGGTATAGTGTCAATAGCTCCCGGTTGAAAGCACTGTATTTGAGTTCGGGTGGTCGTAGGTGTTTGCTGAAGAATGCCAGGGGTTGCCAGCGACTCTCGATGAGTTGTTCCAGCACTCCACCAACTGCTGTGTTGGATGCGTCCACCGTGAGGGCAGTAGGAACGCCCATTCTGCGGTGCACTAGCATCGCGGCGTTTGCTAAGGCTTCTTTGGTTTTAACAAAAGCGGCTGCGGCCTCTTTATCCCAGGTAATGTCCTTGCCCTTACCCGACATCAGGGTGAACAGGGGGCGCATGATTCGGGCTGCTGAGGAGAGGAAACAGTGGTAGAAATTCACCATACCCATGAAACGTCGACTGTACTTCTTCCTAGAGATGCTGCCTGGCCTGCTGCGTTCACCAGCAACTTTGATGTGTGTTGCTTGAATTTCCAGCATCTGCAGAATTCCTCATGTTTAGGAATGATGGTGCTTAGTTCTCTGAAGGTGGAATCTCATGTGGATAGGGTGGTGAAGAAAGCTTTTGGTTTGCTGACCTTTATAAATCAGAGCATTGAGTATAGGAGTTGGGATGTAATGTTAAAATTGTACAAGGCATTGGTAAGGCCAAATTTGGAGTATTGTGTACAGCTCTGGTCACTGAGTTACAGGAAAGATGTCAACAAAATAGAGAGAATACAGAGGAGATTTACTAGAATGTTACCTGGGTTTCAGCACCTGAGTTACAGAGAAAGGTTGAACAAGTTAGATCTTTATTCTTTGGAGCGTAGAAGGTTGAGGGGGGACTTGATAGAGGTATTTAAAATTATGAAGGGGATAGATAGACTTGACGTGGATAGGCTTTTTCCTTTGGGAGTAGGGGAGATTCAAACAACTGGACATTAGTTGAGAGTTAAGGGGCAAAAGTTCAGGGGTAACACGAGGGGGAACTTCTTTACTCGGAGAGTGGTAGCTGTGTGGAACGAGCTTCCAGTAGAAGTGGTAGAGGCGGGTTCGATTTTGTCATTTAAAAAAAATTCGATCGGTATATGGACAGGAAAGGAACGGAGGGTAGAGGCAGGTAGATGTGACTAAGTGAGAGTAAGCGTTCAGCATGGACTAGAAGGGCCAAGATGGCCTATTTCCGTGCTGTAATTGTTATATGGTTATATGAACTTGCGGGTGTCTCTGCAGGTTGGACAACTGAGTGACTTCCTTCTCAGACTGAGCAGGTGAACGGCCTCTCCCCAGTGTGAACTGACTGGTGTGCTTGTAGGCTAGCTAACCGTGTGAATCCCTTCCCACAGACTGAGCAGGTGAATGGCCTCTCCCCAGTGTGAACTCACTGATGTATCTGCAGATCAGGTGATCGAGTGAATCCCTTCCCACAGACTGAGCAGGCGAATGGCCGCTATGCAGTGTGAACTGACTGGTGTCTCCGTAGGTGAGATGCCTGAGTGAATCCCTTCCCACAGTCTGAGCAGGTGAACGGCCTCTCCCCAGTGTGAACTCTCCGATGCACCTTCAATTGGGATGACTGAGTGAATCCCTTCCCACAGTCTGAGCAGGTGAACGGCCTCTCCCCAGTGTGAACTTGCTGGTGTCTCTGTAGATCAGATGATCGAGTGAATCCCTTCCCACAGACTGAGCAGGTGAACGGCCTCTCCCCAGTGTGAAATCGCTGGTGTTTCAGTAGGTCAGATGACTGAGTGAATCCCTTCCCACAGTCTGTGCAGGTGAACGGCCTCTCTCCAGTGTGAACTCGCTGATGTACCTTCAGATGAGATGATAAATTGAATCCCTTCCCACAGACTGAGCAGGTGAATGGCCTCTCCCCAGTGTGAACTCGCTGATGTACCTTCAGTTTAGATGAGGAAGTGAATCCCTTCCCACAGACTGAGCAGGTGAATGGCCACTCCCCAGTGTGAACTGACTGGTGTTCTTGTAGGTGAGCTGACTGTGTGAATCCCTTCCCACAGTCTGAGCAGGTGAACGGCCTCTGCCCTGTGTGAACTCGCTGATGTATCTGCAGATGAGATGACTGAGTAAATCCCTTCCTACAGACTGAGCAGGTGAATGGCCTCTCCCCAGTGTGAACTCGCTGATGTATCTGCAGATCAGGTGATCGAGTGAATCCCTTCCCACAGTCTGAGCAGGTGAACGGTCTCTCCCCCGTGTGAAGTCTCTGATGCACCGTCAGTTGAGATGACGAAGTGAATCCGTTCCCACAGTCTGAGCAGGTGAACGGCCTCTCCCCAGTGTGAACTCTCTGATGTTCCTTCAGTTGAGATGACGAAGTGAATCCCTTCCCACAGTCTGAGCAGGTGAACGGCCTCTCCCCAGTGTGAACTCGCTGATGTATCTGTAGATCAGATGATCGAGCAAATCCCTTCCCACAGTCTGAGCAGGTGAACGGCCTCTCCCCAGTGTGAACTCGCTGATGTGCTTGTAGGTTAGCTAACTGTGTGAATCCCTTCCCACAGTCTGAGCAGGTGAATGGCCTCTCCCCAGTGTGAATTCGCTGATGTACCTTCAGTTGGGATGATCGAGCGAATCCCTTCCCACAGTCCGAGCAGGTGAATGGCCTCTCCCCAGTGTGAACTCTCTGATGTACCTTCAGGTTAGATGACTGAGTGAATCCCTTCCCGCAGTCTGAGCAGGTGAACGGCCGCTCCCTGGTGTGAACTCGCTGGTGAGCCATTAGGTCAGATAACCGCGTGAATCCTTCCCCACAAATTCAGCAGATGACCAGCCTCTGCTCAGTGTGAACAGACTGGTGTATCCACAGGTGGGATGACCGACTGAATCCCGTCTCACACATAGAACAGGTGAATGGGCTTGTCTCAGTGTAAACTTGCTGATGTACCTTCAGTTGAGATGATGGAGTGAATCCATTCCCACTGTCTGAGCAGGTGAATAGCCTCTCCCCTGTGTAAGATGACAGGCACGTCAGTCGGTCAGATGATCAAATGAATCTCTCCCCACAGTCTGAGCAGGAAGGATGATCGAGTGAATCATTGCTCCACTTCTTAAATATCTGGACAAAGACAGCAAAACTGGCGTGTTGTGTTCGAGATTCCCGTAGACAAATTCCTTGTCATTTTTAATCTGTAAAAAGATTTACAAAATCAATCAATGAGTGAAGGACAACATTTCAGATGAGATCACTTGAGTTGCCAAGGTGTGATCTGGCATCACACCGTTACAGTGAGGTTCAACCCAAGTTGGAGAGAGAAATCACCTTCTAACTGGGCACAGTGCTGGTATCTGGAATGACCATCAAATTCTCTGATGCTCTTCCTTTTTTTATAAGAATGGGGCATTTCTGCCATCTCCAATCTGTGACCTGGCTCAGTTTGACTCTCTCCATTGGTATTATTCCCTGTTCCCACTGAGCTGCATAGGTTCCTGGCCCCACAGTAACTGAAACACTCACACACAAATAGCCGGCAGTGCATTCCATGCACCCACCACTCTGTGTGAAAAACTTACCCCTGACATCCCCTCAGTATCTATTTCCAAGCTCCTTAAAACTATGCCCCCTCGTGTTAGCCATTTCAGCCCTGGGAAAAAAACCTCTGGCTCTCCACACGATTAATGCCCCTCATCATCTTATACATCTAAAAAAGGCTCTAAACATAAACAAGGAAATTATACATTGCTTTGAGGATTTGTTAGAAATATACAAAATTATGAGGGTATAGATAGGGTAAATGCGAGCAGCTTTTTCCACTGAGGTTGCGTGGGATGGCCAGAGGTCATGGTTAAGTGGGGAAGGTGAAAATTTAATGGGAATATTTGGAAAAGCTCTTTCCTGCAGTGGTCGTGAGAGTGTGGATTGAGATGTCAGCACAAGTGGTGAATATGAACTCGGTTTCACCATTTCAAAGAAGTTTGGATGGGAGCCTGGATGATAGGGGTATGGAGGGCGATGGTCTCGGTGCAGGTAGTTGCATTAGACCAGCGGTCCCCAACCACCGGGTCGCAAAGCATGTGCTCCCGGGCCACAAGGAAACAATATGATTTGGCGATATGAGTCAGCTGCACCTTTTCTCATTCCCCGTCACGGCCACTGATCAGCCATTACACATGTGAGGTCATGACCCGCGCGTCATCTGTGTCAGCGCGGGAAGGAGATCAACTCCTCGAGCTTGCAAATGACGGCGGGCTGAGAAGTATGTTTGAAATAACATCTCTGTCGGCATTCTGGATCAAAGTCAAGGCTAAATATCCTGAGATAGCCACGAAAGCACTGAAAACGTTGCTTCCATTTCCAACATATCTCTGCGAAGCGGAGTTTTCTCCAATGAATGCAACGAAAACTAAATTGCGGAATAGACTGGACAGGAACTCACTTCGAGTATCGCTGTCTCCCATCATCCCTCGATAGGACCGTGTTGTTGGAGGGAAACAAGCCCAGGGCTCCCACTGATTCAGCGATATTGGTGTGTTCCAATGATCTTATATATTCATACGGGGAAAATATGTGCTGTGTGTTTAAAATCCAAATGTTACTTAAAATGTCATGATGCTATTGACTTACTTATATAACCATATAACAATTACAGCACGGAAACAGGCCATCTCTGCCCTACTAGTCCGTGCCGAATGCTACTCTCACCTAGTCCCGCCGATGTGTACTCAGCTCATAACCCTCCATTCCTTTCCTGTCCATATAGCTATCCAATTTTCCTTTAAATGATAATATCGAACCTGCTTCTGCCACTTCTACTGGAAGTTCATTCATCACTTACTTCAAGCTCCTCTGATAATTGACTTATCACTATATTCATGCGAGGAAAATATGTGCTGTGTGTTTAATATTAAATTCGTTAGATAAACCCTTTTAGAAATGAAATTGGGTGTATTAGCCATTTATTACGTATATTCCAGTCATGATTAACACCGCCCCCCCCCCCCCCACTCCTGACACTCCGACAGAATCACGAAAAAGGATTTGCAGGAAAAATCGGCAGGTCACGACGCGCATGCGCACTGGTGCCCGCGCAAGGCTTCATGGTCATTGTTGTCTTTCTCTGGGTAAACGCAACGTATTTGACTGCTACTCTTGTCCGTTGGCAACCCTACCCACCACCGCCACCCCACCGGGTCGGCCGCTCCACAAGAATATTGTCAATATTAAACCGGTCCGCAGTGCAAAAAAGGTTGGGGACCCTTGCGTTAGACAGCTTAAATGTTTTTTCAGCATTGACCAGATGGGCTAAATAGCCTGTTTCTATACTGAACTTCTCCATGTTTCTATGACACAGAAGCTGGCCAAACTTGTTTGGAAGGGAAAAGTTGGGAGTGACAACGGAGCAGCGATGGCTGGAGTTTCTGGGAGCAATTTGGGAGCTCAGTGATCGATACATCCGAAAGATGTGGAAACATTGGAAAGGCAGGAGGACACAACTGTGGTTGAAATGAGAAGCCAAAGCCAACATAAAAGCCAAAGAGAGGGTAAACAAAAGAGTGAAAACGATTGGGAAGCTTTTAGAAACCAACAGAAGACGACTAAAAAAAAAAGTCCGATGAGCTCAGGGCGTGGAATTATTATATTGTAGTCATTAGTGAGTCTTGGTAGTGCCCAACAGTCTGAGGCATTTAGAGGAACAAAATATCCGGGGCCTCAATATCTCTTGAAAACCAAGGTTCCCTGCACCAGTTAACTTTCAACTTTTATTATGCAGGCACATACAAACTCTACACCTTCAAAATTTCACTTCTGAAGGCCTCCCACGTACCGAGTACTCCTTTACCAGAAAACAGCCTGTCCCAAACCACACTTGTCAGATCCTTTCTGATACCATCAAAATTGACCTTTCTCCAATTTAGAGTCTCAACCCATGGTCCAGACCTCCCTTTTTTCCATATTTACTTTGAATCTCATGGCATTATGATCACTAATTTCTGTCACCAGCCCTGGATCATCAGCCTATTGCACACTTCTACATCAGAAATTTTATGTACTGATTAAGGGCACATTTGACAAACTATACCCCATCTAGTCCTCTTACAGTATGGGAGTCCCAGTCAATACATGGAAAGTTAAAATCACTTACTGAATCAACTTTTGTTTCTTGGCATGGTCTGCAATCTCTCTACAAATTTGTTCCTCTAAATCCCTTGGATTGTTGGGTGCAACCAAGTCCCCAATAATGGCTACAATATCAGAATTCCCTGTCCTGAGCTCATCTGGCTTTCCTGCGATGCTTCTTGCATTGTGATATACACAGCTCAGCACATTCATCGCACCATTCACAACACGCTGGAGGTACTCAGCAGGTCGGGCAGCATCCGTGGAAATGATCAGTTAACATTTCGGGCCATGACCCTTCATCAGGACTGAAGAGGGTAGGGGCAGAGACCCCATAAAGAAGGTGGCGGGAGGGTGGGGAGGAGAAGGCTCCAGGCTCAACCATTTGATTGCTGACTGTATCTGGTGTCTGAACAACATCTGACTGGTGTCAAGAAAACAACCTCCCCTCATTGTCACAAAACATGCATCATTGCTGTCGCAGTTTATGTTCCACTGGATGCTAATGCTAAAGTAGCCATGAAAGACCTCAGTGCTGCTATTAGCAAGCTGCAGACATTGCATCCAGATGGAGCTTTGACTGTCGCTGGGGACTTTAATCATTGTAACCTACGTACCGTGCTTCCAAGATTTTACCAAAATGTATTATGCACCACCACGTGGAATAAAACCTTAGATCATATCTACACAAATGTGGCTGACGCTTACAAACTCACTACCCTCCCCCACCTGGGACAATCTGACCATCTTTCATTGTTTCTGCTTCCCAAGTATAGCCCAGTCATTAAACGTGTGAAACCCACAATGAAGACTATTAAGATCTGGCTGGAGGGGGCTGACTCTGCTCTTCAGCACCAATTCCAGCACACAGACTGGAGCGTGTTTGCTGCCCATGCCACCATAGACTCTCAGATTAACATTGATTTATACACCAACTCTGTCCTTGAGCACATCAACAAGTGTGTAGATAGAGAGACATCACTAAAACAAAGTTTTCCCCAGTCAGAAACCATGGATGAACAGAGAGGTTCACCTCCTGCTCAAAGCCAGAGATTCAGCCTTCAGGTCTGGAGACCGGGAGGCTTACAGCTCAGCCAGGGCTAACCTGAGGAGGGAAATCTCTCAGGCTAAACACATTTACAAACAGAGAATCGAGGAGCATTTCAACTCCTCTGACCCCCGGCCCATGTGGCATAGCATACAGGTCATTACAGACTTCAAACCTCCTAGTACTGTGCCCCCTTCCAGCTCTGCTACCCTCCCTGATGAGCTCAATTACTTCTACACTTGCTTTGATCGAGGGAACAAGGAGGTCACCCTCAAAGCGGATCTCCCACCTGGTGAACTGTCTCTCTCACTTTCCACCTCTGATGTTTGTGCCACCCTGAGCAGGGTGAATGTACGGAAGGCAGCTGGTCCGGATGGAATACCTGGCCGTGTGGTCAGAGTCTGTGCAGGGCAGTTGGCCGGGGACTTCATGGACATTTTTAATCTGTCCCTGGCCCAGGGTGTTGTCCCCCACAAGCTTCAAGATCACCACCATCGTGCCAGTGCCGAAGCATTCCACTGCCACGAGCCTGAATGATTTCCGCCCAGTTGCACTCACCCCCATCATTGCAAAGTGCTTTGAGAGACTGGTTCTATCACATCTGAAATCCTGTCTGCCCACTATCCTGGACCCCCATCAATCTGCCTATCGCACCAACATGTCAACAGAGGACACCATCTCCACGGCACTTCACTCTGCCCTGACCCACCTGGACAACCCCAACTCTTACGTCAGAATGAGGTTCATTGACTTTAGTTCAGCATTCAATTCTGTAAGCCCCTTCAAGCTGATCACCAAACTTGGCCAGCTTGCTATCAGCTCATCCATCTACAATTGGACCTTGGACTTTCTGACTAACAGACCCCAATCAGTTAGATAACCTCTCCTCCTCCACTCTCACCCTGAACACCGGCGTGCTTCAAGGCTGTGTGCTGAGCCCTCTTCTGTACTCCCTTTTCACCTATGACTGCATTCCTGTACATGGTTCTAACTCCATAATCAAGTTCGCAGATGACACCATGGTGGTTGGCCTAATCAGAGGGGATGATGAGACGGCCTACAGGGACGAGGTCCAGCACCTGGCCGCGTGGTGTACCAACGACAATCTGGCCCTTAACACCCAGAAGACCAAGATCATTGTGGACTTAAGGCATGCTAGGAGCCACACTCCCAATCTACATCAACGGAACTGTAGTGGAGCGTGTATCAAGCTTCAAATTCCTTGGTGTCCACATTTTCGAGGATCTCACCTGGTCCCTGAGCTCTTCCATCCTGATCAAAAAGTCGCAACAGCGCCTTTACTTCCTGCGGAGCATCAATAAAGCTCTCCTCTGTCCCAGGATATGACAAACTTTTACCACTGTACCATTGAGAGCATACTCACCAACTGCATCTCAGTGTTGTATGGCAATTGTCCCATTTCGGACCACAAAGCGCTCCACCGTGTGGTGAAAACTGCCCAGCGGATTATCGGCACCCAATTGCCCACCATTGAGAACATCTACCATAAACATTGCCTGGGAAGGGCGAAACACATTATCAAGGATGCATCTCACCCTAACCATGGAACTTTTACTCTCCTCCCATCCGGTAGGCACTACAGGAGCCTCCACTCCCGCACCAGCAAGCACAGGAAGAGCTTCTTCCCTGAGGCTGTGACCCTGCTGAACCTCACATCACAGCACTAAGCAGTACTGCACCCGTATTGTACTGTCTCAGTACTTTTATATTTGTGTGCTGTAGTACTTACTTTTTATTCTCAGTTATTTTGTAAATAACACTATTCTTTGCATTTCTGGTCAGATGCTAACTGCATTTCATTGGCTTTGTATCTGTACTCGGCACAATGACGATAAAGTTCAATCCAAACAACAGGAATTCTGCAGATGCTGGAAATTCAAGCAACACACATCAAAGTTGCTGGTGAACGCAACAGGCCAGGTAGCATCTTCAGGAAGACTAGTCCTGACGAAGGGTCTCGGCCTGAAATGTCGACTGCCCCTCTTCCTACAGATGCTGCCTGGCCTGCTGTGTTCACCAACAACTTTGATGAAAGTTGAATCCAATCTAATCTAAAAAAAACAAAGGAGCTGATTGTGGACGACAGGAGGAATGGAGACAGGCTAACCCCGAATGACATCAATGGATCTGGGGTTGAGACGGTGAACTGCTTTAAGATCCTTGGCATAAACATCACCGAGGACCTCACATGGTCTGTACATACCGGCTGTGTTGTGAAAAAAGCACAACAGCGCCTCTTTCACCTCAGACAGTTGAAGAAGTTTGGGATGGAGCCCCAAATCCTAAGAACTTTCTACTGGAACACAACTGAGAGCATCCTGACTGGCTGCATCACTGCCTGGTATGGGAACTGTACTTCCCTTAATCGCAGGAACCTGCAGAGAGTGGTGCAGACAGCCCAGCACATCTGTAGATGTGAACTCCCCACTATTCAGGACATTTACAGAGACAGGTGTGTAGACAATAGACAATAGGTGCAGGAGTAGGCCATTCAGCCCTTCAAGCCAGCACCACCATTCACTGTGATCATGGCTGATCATCCGCAATCAGTACCCGTTTCCTGCCTTCCTCCCATATCCCTTCACTCCGCTATCTTTAAGAGCACGATCCAACTCTTTTTTGAAAGAATCCAGAGAATTGGTCTCCACTGCCTTCTGAGGCAGAGCAATCCACAGAACGATAACCCTCTGTGTGAAAAAGGGCCCAAAGGATATTGGCAACCCAATTCACCACAACCTGTTCCTGCTGCTACCATCCAGGAAACGGTACCACAGCAAAAGGACCAACAGGCTCCGGGACATCATCTTCTACCAGGCCATCAGACTGATTAATTCATGCTGATACAATTGCATTTCTATGTTATATTGACTGCCATATGTACAAACTATTTATTATAAATGACCATAAATTACACATTGCACATTCAGACAGAGATGTAACATAAAGATTTCTACTCCTTATGTATGTGAAGGATGTATGTAATAAAGTCAATACAATTCGTTCACCCTCCCCATCTGTTCTGTCATTCTGGCTCCCATTCCCCCTACAACTTATTTTAACCACATCACCCTCTCCCCACACTAGCACTAGCGAGCCTTACCACTAGGATATTCATCCCCTCTTGTTCTGTTCCCCCAACAGTTTCTAAAGTGGTCCACCTGTTGTTGTGCGGGATGGACACAAGAGTACTCTGCGATGGCTATTTAACCTCATTCCCCTTCCTGACTCTCACCCAGTTTCCTGTGTCCTGCACCTTGGGTGTAACTCACCTCTCTTCATGTCATATCTATCACACTCTCCAACTCCTGGATGATCTGGAAATCATCCATTTCAAGTTCCAACCCCTTAAAGTGCAGGGTTACAAGCTGCAGCTGGATGCACATCTTGTAGGTGAGGGTATCAGGGACACTGGAGGTCTCCCCACCTTCCCACCAATGTCCCCTCTAATTTGTAATGACCAGTGTGCACATAAATCTTGTACTGTACATTTTTTTAACCCAGTGACAACATGTGCACAGTGAATTTTATATAGAGAGGTATTTATTTTAACAGCTGGCATATCACTGTCAGTAAGAACTTTGATCTCCTCTGGGTTTGTTTAAGTTCATCTGCACTCTCACACAACCTATGTAGCAGGCCTGAAACAGTTAATGAAGGATTTTCTCACCAGAGCTTTTGCACATTGTCCATATCTGATTTGCTTGCTAAATGACACTTTAAAAAGTCAGAATTCCAAATATCACTCCACTTCGTCCCACTTGTAAATTCTCCAGCAACTTTTGCATCATCACAATACACACAGGTAACACCAGTTTCTGTATTGTACATAAATATTTCCCCTGAACCCTCCCCCAGGTGACTGATGGTGGTGAACTCAGTGATGGCAATGCCAATGAATATGAAGGGAAGGGCAGTAGTCTGTCTCATTGGAGTCTGGCACATTTGTGATGTGAAAGCTACTTGTTGCCCAGGGCAAAGGTGTTTGATATCATTATGTACCCAGAGAGAGTGGGACAAAACATGTTCTCACGGGTAGAAAAGTCCAGAACAAGAGGGGGTAGAACCAGCAACAGACACAAAATGCTGGGGGAACTCAGCAGGCCAGGCAGCATCTATGGAAAAGAGTACTAATGCTGAGTTCCTCCAGCAATTTGTGTGTGTTGCTCGGATTTCCAGCATCTGCAGATTTTCTCTTGTTTGTGACTGGAGGCAGAACAAAGGTGATTTTCACAACAGCTGATGTAAAAGATTTTGTTCCCTTTCTCCGGGTTCCCGATCCTTGCATTTAGACAGCTGGAGCTCAGCTCTGTCTGAGAGACCCATCGGTTCCCATTCCCTCATCAGCCGGAAGCTCCCCGGGGCCCGTGTACGGATGGTGGGGCTGAGAGAGAGGGAAGAGAGCAGGACTGTCCCGGGATTGCGGGTCACGGAGTCCGGAGTCACAGCAACTACCCGAAGTCGGTGTTGAAAACGCCGCCCGGTGAGACCCCCAACCCGGAGACCCCTTCTCACCTCAACCGATCATCCGGGGCCTTTTGTGCCCCGCGCGCTGGTGAGCTCGAGCTTGGTCGGTTTAACGGCTGGGCTACGAATCACGTGACCAGCCCCTCCCCCACCGCTGTCTACAGAGGAGTCACGCGCTGCGCTATTCCCATTGGTACGAAGCGATGTCAATCACTGCTTCCAGCCAATAGCGGAGGCGGACCAGCCGAGAGGGCGTTACCCCCGCTGACACCGTCTCCCGAACTTTCCGTCACGGCGGGACAACCGTCAAAGTAAATGTCCGCTTTCTGATTTATTTCCATTTCCCTCCGAGGGAAGTTGGGGCGTTTGTGAAGCGTCTCCTGCGGCCGGAGTCTGATGTGTCGCTGAGAGGTAGGAGGAGACCGCTCGGCCCGTCGGTTTGATGCCGGTTCCCCGGGGAGGGAGAGGATGAAGACGGTGAGAGAGGGGGCGGACAGGATGTTTGTCCCGGTGGGGACAGGAGGGGCTCATCTGTGGAAATGTCTGAGCCCACGGTGGTGGCGATTCACCACATTGGGGGGCAAACACCGGCAGACTGTTGCCCTGCAAGCGGGGCCAATGGTCCGGGCAAAGTGACAATTATTTGTGTTTTGTTGAGACTGTACCGGGAATATGGTGTAAAATCCCGCTCCCCACACTAACACGGGTCACACAGACCAAAGAACAAACTGCCGGAGGAACTCAGTGGGTCGGGCAGCATCTGTGGAGGGAAATGGACCGTCAACATTTCGGGCCGAGACCCTCCCTCTGGACTGAGAGTGGACGGGAAATAGTCCGAGAAAAGAGGTGAGGGGTGGGGATGGGGCAAGAGCTGGGGAGTGAGAGGTGGATCCAGGTGAGGGGGAGGTGGGAAGGTGGAAATAGTGACGGGGTGGGAGGTGAGTGGTTGGGGCAACACGGGGCTGCAGGAGATGGAAATTAATTCCATAGAGGATTAACAAAGAGGTTAGAGAGTATTTGTTATGGAGAGTGCAATGAAGATTCACCAGACTGAGCCCTGATGTGGTGGGGTCATCATATGAAGAAAGATCAAATGTGATAACCCTTTCATTTAGAGAATCGAGGACTGAGAGGTGAACACATTGAAATGCACAACATCATTACCGGCTGAACCAGGGATCCCAGTCTCTGAAAAAGGGGGTGGACTGTCCGGGACTGAGATGAGGGGAAATGTCTCCACTCCGAGGGTGGTGAATGTCTGTAAATCCCCACCACAGAGGGCGGTGAAGACTCAGTGATCGGAGGAATGTGAATAGAAACTAGTGTTAATAAACATAGAACTCTGTGACCCGGGGGGGGGTGGAGAGGAAGGGACAGGGAAGATATGGAGGGAAAAATTAAAAATGTTGCTGAAATAATACGGGAAATAATGAAATAAAGTGGGAAACGCGTCGGGCAGCGTGTGAGGGGCGAGGAGACGTCACCGGGTCACGTGGGAGACCCTTCTCCCGTCACGTGATCCCGTTTTGCCGCAGAGATGCGGCAGCTGCAAACACGAGGAAATCTGCAGATGCTGGAAATTCAAGCAACACACATCACAGTCGCTGGTGAACACAGCAGGCCAGGCAGCATCTTTAGGAAGAGGTACAGTCGACGTTTCAGGCCGAGACCCTTCATCAGGACTAACTGAAAGAAGAGCTAATAAGAGATTTGAGAGGGAGAGGGAGAGGGAGAGGGAGGGGGGAGGGGGGAGATCCAAAATGATAGGAGAAGACAGGAGGGGGAGGGATGGAGCCAAGAGCTGGACAGGTGATTGGCAAAGGGGATATGAGAGGATCATGGGACAGGAGTCCCAGGGAGAAAGACGGGGGCGGGGGGACCCAGAGGATGGGCAAGGGGTATATTCAGAGGGACAGAGGGAGAAAAAGGAGAGTGAGAGAAAGAATGTGTGTATATAAATAAATAATGGATGGGGTACGAGGGTGGGGCCTAGCGGAAGTTAGAGAAGTCGATGTTCATGCCATCAGGTTGGAGGCTACCCAGACGGAATATTAGGTGTTGTTCCTAAGTGTGGCTTCGTCTTTACACTGGAGGAGGCGGTGGATAGACATGTCAGAATGGGATGTGGAAGTAAAATGTTTGGCCACTGGGAGATCCTACTTTCTCTGGCGGAGAGAGCCGCAGGTTTGGTTCCGAGGCCCCGCCCACCGCGCTGATGACGCGCAGACGACATCGCGCATGCTCAGTACGGGCAGGGCGGTGTTGTTTTCCGTCCTTTGTTGAAGTGAGTCGGCGGTGGGATCGGGTTCGGGTTCCGGGAACGGATTATTCTCTGCGGGGCAACACCGACAATTTCCATTCGGTGAGTATTGAAGCCGGTCCCGAGCAGGGAGGTCTGATGTTGGGCAGTGAGACCCTTTAACTTTCCCGAACTCAAACAAGAGGAAAATCGGCAGATGCTGGCAATGCGAGCAACTTCCGCAAAGTGCTGGAGGAACTCAGCAGGCCCGGCAGCACCCAGGAAAAGTGTACAGTCGCGTTACCGGCCGAAACCCTTCGGCAGGACAGGAGGATAAAAGGCGGGGGGGGGGGGGGGGAAGGGAGAGAGAAACACAAGGTGATCGGTGAAACCTGAAGCGGGAGGGGATGAACTTTCCCAAACTGGCGGCCTCGCCTCGCTTCCTTGACGGAATCTGCCGGGGTCGGTCCGGGTTGTGAGACCTTCACACCGAACCGTCTCAGATGAGCCGCCGTCCAGTCCCTGTTGTTCTGGTCCTGTTAGCATGGTGACGTAAAATATATTTCTATATTGTTACTGACAGAGAATCGTATAATTTGTTTTCCGTGTGTTATCAGAATGTGCTTACCTGTGATGTTGCTACAAGTCAGTGTTTCTCTGTCCCTGTAACTTCCCGTACTTGTGCACTTGTCAAATTCAACAGGACCTGAGAAAACTCAGTGAGATTTGATTAGTGACGATCATCCTGACAGCTCGGTTGGCCAAATGTAAAGAGACAGGACACTGTTAAATGCAAGATGCTGAACAGTGATGATAATCAGAGGGATCTTAGAGTCCACATTCATCTCTCCCTGAAAATGACTGCACAGATTGATCGAGTGGTTAAGAAGCCAAATGGCATGGTTGTCTTTATTAGTCGAGACATTTGAGTTCAAAAGTCTGGAAGTTGTGTTGCAGCTTTATAAAAACCTGAGGGTGGCCTCATCTTGGCACGGGAGGAGGCGATGGGTTGACACGTCGAAACAGGTAAAAAAGAGGGCATCTCCCTCGGTCCTGGAATGAAAAACCTCATCCTGAGAGCAGATGCGGCGGAGACAGAGGAATTGCGAGAAGGGGATGGCATTTTTGCAAGAGACAGGGTGAGAAGAGGAATAGTCCAGGTAGCTGTGAGAGTCCGGAGGCTGATAGTTGACATCAGTAGATAAGCTGTCTCCAGAGATAAGACAGAAAGATCAAGAAAGGGGAGGGTAGTGTCGGAAATGGACCATGTAAACTTGAGGTTAGGGTGAAAGTTGGAGGCAAAGTTAATGAAGTCAACAAGCTCAGCATGCGTGCAGGAAGCAGCGCCAATGCAGTCGTCAATGCAGCGAAGGACAAGTCGGGGACGGATACCAGTATAGGTTTGGAACATGGATTGTTCCACAAAGCCAACAAAAAGGCAGGCATAGCTGGGACCCATATGGGTGCCCATAGCTACACCTTTAGTTTGGAGCAAGTGGGAGGAGCCAAAGGAGAAATTATTAAGATTAAGGACTAATTCCGCTAGACAGAGCAGAGTGGCGGTAGAGGGGAACTGGTTGGGTCTGGAATACAAGCAGAAGCGGAGAGCTTTGAGACCTTCCTGGTGGGGGATGGAGGTATACAGGGACTGGACATCCATGGTGAAAATAAAGTGATGGGGGCCAGGGAACTTAAAATCATCAAAAAATTTCAGAATGTGAGAAGTGTCATGATCATAGGGAGCGATTGAACAAGGGAGGGATAAAACCGTATTGAGGTATGCAGAAATGAGTTCGGTGAGGCAGGAGCAAGCTGAGACAATGGGTCTACCTGGACAGGCAGGTTTGTGGATCTCGGGTAGGAGGTAGAAATGGGAAGTGCAGGGTGTAGGAACCATCACCAACTTTATCTGCTCAAGGGATCTCCCATCCACTGCTACCAACCTTATAGTTCCCACACTCCGCACTTCCCGTTTCTACCTCCCACCCAAGATCCTCAAACCTGCTTGTTCTTTTTTAAAGAAAGGGGCTTCACCTCCTCCACCATCAACTCTACTCTCAAATCAGCAATCCAGGCTGCCTTATATTTCCACACAACTACAGTGGAGAATCGGTTAATTACGCTTTAATTTAAATTTTGCACTCTTATTTAATTTAATACACACACACACACACACACACACACACACACACACACACACACACACACACACACACATCTATAAATTTACCTTTTTCGGCTATGATGAATTACATTATACTGCTGCCGTAAAGATCACACGTTCCAGGACATTGCCGGTGATATTAAACCAGATTCTGAAATTGTCAGGGGAGACCCTCCCACCGGTCACGTGATCACACATTACCGCAGATGTGCAGCAGTTGCGGGTGTGACGGGCCTGCGGTTTCGCACTGTGGACTGTCACTTTAAGAGCGCCTGAGTGAGGCGGGACTATGACGTCAGTCACAAGTTTTCGCAGTTTGTGCAGATTAAAATAGAGACAGAGAGAGAGAGAGAGAGAGAGAAAAAGAAAGAAAGAAAGAAAGAAAGAACAGGTACTTTCGCAGTCTGAGTAAGAGTTGGAACTAAGAACTGCCGGGGCAGGTTTGCTCCAGATGTGCGTGTCTCAAACTTCGTATAATCCATCGGAGTGGGTTCGGGGATGTCCTGTGGGACCACTCAAAGTTAACCCTTGCCTGGGTATATGATGTGGTCACCACTTGAAGACGACATTCCTGTGACAGGTCACTTTGGTGAGATATTTGAGTGGACTTTGGATCGATTCAACGGATAAGATCTTCGACGACGGCTCTTCCGTTTATCTGTGAAATTCGACGTGATCGCCTACTCTCTGCATTTGCCTGGGATTACAGATATCTCTCTCTCTCCCATTATTCACTTCGTGGACAACCGAACTTGCATATTTCACCCTCGTAAGACTCTAGCTTTGTTTCCAAGTTTGTTACCTTGGAAGCCACACACATATGTGCCTACGTAACACTGTTAACTTTTGTTTATCCTGCTTAAGTTAAGATATTATAAGTAGTTACTAATAAAGATAGTGGTTTTAACATCAAAACCAGACTCCATTTGTAATCTATTGCTGCTGGTTCGTCACACCGCTTTTTTTCCCAAGTCCCGCCCTCCGCTCTGCTTTACTGAGCCGAGGGAGGGATCGCTGACTGCGGGGTGAAGATATCAAGTTCACATCGGTGCGTATCGAGGCTGGTCCCAAGCGGGGAGGCCTGATATTGGGCAGTCAGTGCCGTTAACTTCTCCGAATTGGCGGCCTCGCCCCGCTTCCTGGAGCAGAACCTGCCGGCGTCGGTCCGGGTTGTGAGACCTTCACAGCGAACCGTCCGAAATGAGCCTCCGCTCAGTCCCTGTTGTTCTCGTCCTGACGGGCGGGGGAGGAATGAGGCGGTGATGCAGGGACTAGACCCATCTTTCATCTTTCATTTTTCGCCCGTTCAGACAAGGCGGTGGCGTCCAGATTAGTCACCTCCTCCCACTGTGGGTGGGCATTTGTTTTTCAGCCCATTTTACCGTTATGACCTGCTGAAGTGCAGCCACTGTTTCCCGATGTATGACCCTATTTAAGGGAGATTTGAACCTCTTGCATTCATCTGTGCTTCTCAAAAAATTGTACACACACACACACACACACACACACACGTCCTTATTGTGGTTCACAGTTTTTCTCTGTTATTATGTATTACTTAGTATTGCTGCCGTAAAGACAACACATTTTTATGACACATGCCGGAGATATTGAACCTGATTCTAATATTGACATGAGAGACTCGCCAATCCCTTTTACCGCGGAGCTGCAGCATCTGCAGGTTTGTGTCCGCTCCCCCACCACCGCTCTCCGCCCACCACAGCGCTGGAGACGCGGAGCTCATACTGCGCATGCTCAGTCTCGATAGTCGGTGGTTTCCTTTCCGTTCAGCATTGATGCGGATCGTCGGCGGGGAGCCGGGGGAAGATTTACTGTCTGCGGGGGAAGCTCCCATCGGTGAGTATTGAGGCCGGTCCCGAGCGGGAAATCTGACGATGGGTAGTGAGTATCGTTAAGTCACACGGACAGGCGGTTTCGGTCCGGGTTGCTGGCCAAAACTTGCCGGGGTCGATCCTGATTGTGGGACCTTCACACCGAGCCGCCGGAGATGAGCCTCCGCTCAGCCCCTGTTGCTCTAGTCCTGGGAGCGGGATGAGGCGGGATGCTGGAACTACTCCCATCTGTGGAGTTGTACCCGGGGATCTTTATGTCCATCACCCGGCCCGGTAGCGGATCTAAACTTCACCTGCAGCGATGCCTGGGGTCGACAATTGTTTTACATAGTGTCAGTACACGGGAAGCGGCCATTCGGCCTGTCGTGCTTTTGCAGACAGAGAAGATTAATGGCAGTAACTCCACGTTCGAGGCATTTCCCCACGTGTATGAGCAGTTTTATCTTTCACCCATTGAGACCAGTAGTGAGATCCAGATCAGTGACGTCATCTCTTTCTGTCTGGGCATTTTGTTCTTGATTCCATTCCCCTGTTACGACTTGCCGATATTTCCGGGTATGTGACCATATTAATGTGAGAATTAAGCGTATTCCATTTATGTGTGTGTGTGTATATATATATTATCTGAATGGTGGCTGATTAGCAAAAGGAGAGGTGCAACGAGACCTGGGTGTCATTATACACCAGTCATTGAAAGTGGGCATGCAGGTACAGCAGGCGGTGAAAAAGGTGAATGGTGTGCTGGCCTTTATAGCGAGAGGATTCGAATAGTGGGGCAGGGAGGTACTACTGCAGTTGTACAAGGCCTTGGTGAGACCACACCTGGAGTATTGTGTGCAGTTTTGGTCCCCTACTCTGAGGAAAGACTTCCTTGCCATAGAGGGAGTACAAAGAAGGTTCACCAGATTGATTCCTGGTATGACAGGACTTTCATATGATGAAAGACTGGTTCGCCTAGTCTTATAGTCGTTGGAATTTAGAAGATTGAGGGGGCATCTTATTGAAACGTATAAAATCCTACAGGGATTGGACAGACGAGATGCAGGAAGATTGTTCCCGATGTTGGGGAAGTCCAGAACGAGGGGACACAGTTTGAGGATAAAGGGGAAGCCTTTTAGGACCGAGATTAGGAAAAACTTCTTCACACAGAGAGTGGTGAATCTGTGGAATTCTCTGCCACAGGAAACAGTTGAGGCCAGTTCATTGGCTATATTTAAGAGGGAGTTAGATGTGGCCCTTGTGGCTACGGGGATCAGGGGGTATGGAGGGAAGGCTGGTGCAGGGTTCTGAGTTGGATGATCAGCCATGATCGTACTGAATGGCGGTGCAGGCTCGAAGGGCCGAATGGCCTACTCCTGCACTTATTTTCTATGTTTCTATATTTCTATGTGGGTTCCTCAATAGTGTGTACACTTTAGTGAAAACTCTCTACAGATGTTCCAGAGGAAAAGCTCATTCTCTCTGATGTGTCCACACAATTAAAGTGGGGAATCGTTTATTATTGTCATGTACCGAGGTATAGTGAAAACCTGTCTTGTGAACCATCCATAGTAATCAATACATTACAACAGAACATTGAGGTGATGGAAGGTAAAATAATAACTGAATGTAACAAATCATTATGGTTACAGAGAAAGTGCGGTGCAGGTGGACATATGGTCCAAGGTCACATGGAGTTAGATAGTGAGGTCGACAGTCCATCTTATTAAGCTGTGTCCTATCATACTGGGAACATTCAATTTGATATCACAGCAAAATGGAGGCCATCCTTCAGCCCAGTGGTATGTTTCTGTTTTCTTTTAATCTTCCACCGGATGGGTGGGGAGAGGTGAGAATGTCCAGGTTTGTGGAGAACTTTGATTATGTTTCCTGTTTTGCTGAGGCAACGGGGAATATAGAGACAGTTCATGGGGGGTGGGGGCGGCCTGTTTCTATGCTGTGCTCAGCTGTGTCCACAGTTCTCTGATGTTTCAACTTCTCATGGGCAGAGCAGCAGCCGTAGGAAGGTGGGAAGTATCCAGATCGGATACTTTCCGTGACTCATTGATAAAGTTTGGTCAAGGGTAAACGGTATATGCCAAATTTCTTATTGTTTGTTCTAGCTGTGTCATTTTAGGATACCTCACTGATCAGTATCAGCAAACTTTCTTCTGACCTATGTCATCGTTGTAAAGTGCTCTCTTTCACCTTTTACTTCATTTAATTTTCCAGGATTCGTTGTTGTTTTATTATTTTTTTCTTTTTTTGTGTGTTTTTGTTGTTGTTTTTTTTTCCTTTGTTAACAAGAACTACCAGAGGTCTAATTGAATACAGCACGAGGCAGGGTAAAAGCAGGCATTACAATTTTAGTTTCCCCGTTACAAAATGGCTGCAGTGTTAATCTTTGTAATAATGAAACTCACAGCATCTGATGTTGAGTTTGTTGTTTCCTTTTTCGGTTATTTTCGGTGAGCCACTTCCTCCGTTTCCAGGGTAACGGCCCGTCAGAGCTGCAGCAAGTGTTGTACTTTTTATCGCTCTGTGGTCACCGGCTCTCAGCGTAGAGACAGTGGCCTCAGGAGCAAATGTAACAGAGTGACAGTGGGAGGAAAGGATGCTGTGAGCATTGACTGTATGGGATGTATTACACCAGGGTCAGAATGAACTGAGAACTAACAAATGGTTTGGGGTGGGGTGGCATTTACTGTTTAGGGTGTTGTTGATATTTTACAATCAGTTACTATCTGTGCATTAAAACGAGGAGGGAGAGAATACTACAGTTGCAGGAAATTCAAAGTAAGGAGGAGAAAATACTGGAAACGCTCAGCAGATAGGCAGCATCTCGAACAGTCTCAGTTCTGAAACTGGGTCTTCCACCATTTGTCCTTTCAGAGATGTAGTCTGATGAACTGAGTTCCCAGCATTTTCTACTTTATAATTTTACATTTTGTTTCTGCTACACTGCAGGAAACATGGCAGCCAGCTGTACTGGGCGAGATCCCACGCAGCAAGAAGATTGAACTGGGATTAGCTGAGACACTGCCGCATATTACCGGCAGCAAAGAGCCCTGGGAGAGTTGGTGCTTGAGATACAATCTTGGGATGGGGGCTCTAGGAATATGGAACTGGTAGTGTTTGGGCTTCGGTCTACGTTGGTGCTTTTACAGATGTGGCTGGATGTTCCTCCTTCCGCAGTGAAGCAGACGTCTCCAGGGGCTGGATATTGGTAGCGTGAGTCTGTCAGTGTGAGATGTGGAAACACCCAATGTGATATGTGGAAAAGATGTGTGAGGCTCTCGGTGTGGGCTGTGACCCTCTGAGGTTGGATCCTGGAATACCACACGTTTTCACCCAGATAAAATGAATCAGGGGATCAGGTTGTCCGGGTTTTTGAGATGTTGAGCGAGTATTTCTGTTCTGTGCTCAGATGTTTGGTTCTGAGGTTCTGAAGTTCTGAAGCAAAGCAGAGAATGAGTTCCCATTCCATCCCTCGCAGGGAGAGGCTGTGATTAATACGCTATTTTGTGTTTGCCCCAGTAGAAATAGACCGGGGTTTCAGAATTCAATTCACTTTTGGAAATTCCCCCTCACTGTCACCTGTCTATCTGCCAGTGGGAGTCAAAGGGAAACTCAAGATGCTGAAGATAGAACAGAACATGGAACAGTACATCACAGGAACAGGTGCATCGGCCACAATGGTGTGCCAAACCAGATAAAAAGTAAATCAAACCCCCCCCAAAAAAAATAATGACGCCTACGTACACAATGTCCATATCCTCTCAATCTTCCTCACACCCATGTGCCTACCTAAACATCTCTTAATAGCTTCCAATGTGTTGGCTTCCACCACCATAACAGACAATGCATTCCAGGCATCCACACCTCTCTGAGTAGAAAAACTTACCCTAACATTTCCTTTGCAACTACTCCCTCACACCTTCATTGCATGTCCTCTGGTATTAGACATTTCTAAACAGTGAAACAATACTCCCCGTCTACTCTATCTATGTCTTTCATAATCTTATAAACCTCCATCCGATCTTCCCTCAGTCCCTACCACTCCATGGAGAACAACCCAAGATTTTCCACTAAAAACTGGATGATGTTTGAATCCATTCTGATGAAAGGTTAGGAAACCGAATTGCTAACTTTTTTCCTCTCCCCACAGCTGTTCCTTACCTGCTGAGCATTTCTAGTGATTCCAGTTTATCTGTATTACATTCACCCTGGAACATTTTGTGAGAGTTGACAGAAGAGTAAAGAAAGCACAGCTTTTCCCAGTACATTATCCTGGTACCAATTGTCCTGTTTTCCCCGGAAATGTATTCAGTACAGCTGTTGATAACAAGGTTCACAAGAATAATCTGAAGAATAAGCATTATGCATGTGGAGCATTTGATGGACCTGGGCCTGTGTTTAGTGGGGTTCAGAGGGATGGTGGTTGGGGTTTGGTGTGGGGGGGGTGGAAGTTAGGGCGGGGGTGATTATTTACACCAACTGAATAACAGCAAGTCTGGATGCAGTGGGAATGGAGAGGGTGTCTTGATTAGACGGAGAGTCTGGGATCTGAGAGTGCTGCCTCAGAATAAAGAAGCTTCACTTTAAAACTGAGGTGAGAGCAATTACTTCAGCCAAATGTTGGTTCATCTGTGGAATTTGATGTCACAGAGGGTGGTGGAGGCTATCGTTGGGTATATTCATGTTCTGGATTGCTAAATGGGTTGAGTATTATAGCAGGGAAGCAACAATACAGTGTTGGAAAAATAATCCTTCATGATTGATTATGGAGCAGACTAGAATGACCATTTTACCTAATTCTGCTATGTATTATGACTTGTACCATGACTGAATGATGACCTATCAAAAAAAAAAGAGAAAATCTGCAGTTTCTGGAAATCCGAGTAATGGATGGCATGTTATCACCATTACACAGACCTGACTGTTACAAGGGCAGGATTGGTGTTTGATGCTCCAGGTTTTAGTTGTTTCATAATACATATGGGGGTGGGGGGTGAATGGGGGGGAATTCTCTGTACTAATTAGGGATGGTATCACAGCGACATACACAGAGGACATCAATGTGGGTGAAAGTCAGAAACGGAAAGGGGGCTATCATTCTGGGAGTATTCTATAGGCCTCCCCCAAAGCCACAGGGATAATGAGAGCAGATAACTTGGCAGCGTTGGGAAAGGTGCAAAAGCAACAAGGTTGTTATCATTGTTGACCTCAACTTTCCTGATGTTGATTCCACCTCCTCGCTCCAAAGTGTGTCAATGGGGCAGAATGTGTTGTGTGTCCAGGAAGGATTCTTGACACAGTATGTGGATGGGCTCACTCGAGGAGTTACCGTACTGTATCTAGTATGAGGCAATGATGCTGGTCAGGTGACTGATGTCACAATGGGTGACCCTTTTGAGACAGTGACCACAACACCCCAACTTTTATCATGGTCATGGACAAGGATAGTAGCAGACCCTACGAGACAGTATTTAATTAGTGGATGGATTGTTACAATGGTATTCGGAGCAACTTTGGGGTGTAAATTGGGAAAACATTTTCAAGGGGAAATACACAATGGAAATGTGAAGGTTGTTTCAGGAACACTTATATACGGTTCCACCCACAGTGAAAGAATGTTTATATATACAAACTGTGGTCACAAGAGATGAGAACATTTAAGCAAGAGGGAAAAGGAAGCATTATTTAGGTTTAGGAAGCAACATCCAAGCAAGCCTCTAGGAAATTATAAGGTAGCCTGGAAGGAGCTTAAGTAATGACTTAGAGGTCGAAGGAACTTGAGGTGTCCTTGAGAAGCAGGATGAAGGAAAGCCCAAGGCGTTCTACATGTGGGAAAAGAAGAGGAGGATGAATAGATTGAGGGTAGGACTACACAGGAGCAAGGGAGGAAATGTGCCTGGAGGATGCGGTGATGCGGTGCTTAATGAATGCTTTGCTTCAGAGTTACCAATGAGATAGACAGTGATTGTGACGATAGCAGTTGGGATGTGTAGATGGAGTGAAGAGGCCAAGAGTGAAATGGGCCCAACACAGGAAATTGGGACCAACTCTGTGGGCACTGTGGTCAGCATTGTCTCATTGTGCTGAAGGGTCTGTGTCTGTGCTCTGTTGCTCTCTGACTCTGTCAATAGGATTCGCCAGATATCACTGGACTGACGTACAGACATGGTGTGGGAGTTGATGTTAACAGGGAATGTTTGTTCCCTAAGCAAACTGCTGCTCTGATACACAGGGTGGTGATACTGTCACATTTTGCAAAGAATCGTACTCTTTCTGACTCACTGTCTGCTTGTTGTATGTAATTCAGGGCATCACCAGCAGCTGGAACTGTCCTGCACCGCGACCAAAGTGTAAACAAGACGACGACAATCGTCAGTCAGAATCAGAATGGCTACAGGTACGTTCACTGGGATCTTTATCATTAAACTTCTGTCCTGTAGCTGCACTTCGAAGGTTCAATCGTTAGGCATTAATATCGAAATAGTAAAATGGATTCAGCAGTGGCTGGATGGGAGATGCCAGAGAGTGGTGGTGGATAACTGTGTGTCAGATTGGAGGACGGTGTGTAGCGGTGTGTCTCAGGGATTGGTAGTGGGTCAAGTGTTGTTTGTCATATATATTAATGGTCTAGATGATGGGGTGGTAAATTGGATTAGTAAGTATGCAAATAATACTAAGATAGGTGGCATTGTGGATAATGAAGTAGATTTTCAAAGCTTGCAGAGAGACTTAGGCCAGTTATAAGACTGGGCTGAAAGATGGCAGATGGAGTTTAATCCTGAAAAATGTGAGGTGCTACATTTTGGTAGGACTAATCAAAATAGGACATACATGGTAAATGGTAGGACATTGCAGAATACAGTAGAACAGAGTGATCTAGGAATAATAGTGCATAGTTCCCTGAAGGTGGAATCTCATGTGGATAGGGTGGTGAAGAAGGCTTTTGGTTTGCTGGCCTTTATTAATCAGAGCATTGAGTATAGGAGTTTGGATGTAACGTTGAAATTGTATAAGGCATTGGTAAGGCCAAATTTGGAGTATCGTGCACAGTTCTGGTCACCAAATTATAGGAAAGATGTCAATAAAGTTCAGAGAGTATAGAGGAGATTTACTAAAATGTTGCCTGGGTTTCATCTCCTAAGTTACAGAGAAAGGTTGAACAAGTTAGGTCTTTAGTCTTTGGAGCATAGGAGGTTGAGGGAGGACTTGATAGAGGTGTTTACAATTATGAGGGGGATTTATAGAGTTGATGTGGATAGGCTTTTTCCATTGAGGATGGAGGAGATTCAAACAAGAGGACATGAGTTGAGAGTTAAAGGGCAAAAGTTTAGGGGTAACATGAGGGGGAACTTCTTTACTCAGAGTGTGGTAGCTGTGTGGAACGAGCTTCCAGCAGAAGTGGTTGAGGTAGGTTCGATGTTGTCGTTTAAAACAAATTGGATAGATATACGGACAGGAAAGGAATGGAGGGTTATGGGCTGAGTGCAGGTTGGTGGGACTAGGTGAGAGTAAGAGTTCGGCATGGACTAGAAGGGCCGAGATGGCCTGTTTCCGTGCTGTAATTGTTATATGGTTACTAGTTCAGATGAAGAAACTTACACAGGTGCTAACAGGGCAGAGAAAAGTGTCATTGATCCCACTGGTAAAGTGGCTTTGTGTAATTGATCAGTCCAACAGTCCCAGTGCAGGGACCTGACACCAGTAATGGTCGAATGACTTCGTTCACCAGGCAAAGCTCCACCTGAGTGAAAGGAGCCGGAGACCCTGAATCAGCAGGTTGAGAGTGAAACACAAACAGGAATGTGACGGCGGTGTTGTTTGTTACGTAAAAGTCCAGGCTCAGGGTTTGTTGCACATCGGCCTGTTTAGAGGTGAAAGACATCTCCAACTTTTATTTATAAAATTCAGATGAGGGAAATTTTCCAAACTCTGAGGGAAAGTAGATGAGGGAAATTTTCCAAACTCTGTTTTCTGTAGCCGAGCCGAGAACATTGCCAGCCTTGGAAATGGCTGAGGATCAGGAGACACTTCATTTTAGATAAACTTGTGGTCTGGTTTGGTGTATCACTGTCTGGTATGGAGGGGCTACTGCACAGGACCGAAAGAAGCTGCAGGAAGTTGTAAATCTGGTCAGCTCCATCTTGGGTATGAATCTACAAAGTACCCAGGACATCTTCAGGGAGCAGTGTCTTAGAAAGGCAGCGTCCATTATGCAGGACCTTCAGCACCCAGGGCATGCCATTTTCTCACCGTTACCATCAGAAAGCAGGTACAGAAGCTTGAAGGCACACACTCAGCGATTCAGGAACAGCTTCTTCCCCTCTACCATCCGATTCCTAAATGGACATTAAATCTCTGGACACTACCTTAGATTTTTTTAATATACAGTCTTTCTGTTTTTGCAAGTTTTTAAAAAATCTATTTAATATTCGTAATTGGTTTACTTGTTTATTTTTTTTTATTCAGTATTATTTTTTTCCCTGCTAGATTATGTATTGCATTGAGCTGCTGCTGCTAAATTAACAAATTTCACGTCACATGCCGGTCATAATAAACCTGATTCTGATTTTGTTTCAATATCCCAATCCATGTCTGGTCTGTGGCCAAATGGTGAAAGTGAGTTCTCAATATTTCCCTCTTGAGATGATCTGCTACCTGAATTTAAATTCCCAGTATCTCTGATGGGAGACCCGGTATAACCAGTGACCAACTGTCTCTGTCTCCGGTGGGCATTGTGATTGTGCTCAACTCTGTGATTCCAGGTGGAATAAAACAGAGATTACAGCCTGGAAACGAATCCTTTTATTTGTGTTTACAGCCTCCTCTGACTGCGTGCAATTTATACTCATCACCCGCCACGTGAAAAAATGCCCCTTCAGTCCCTTTTAAATTTCTGCCCTCGAGTCTCAGACTCCCCTAACCTGGGAAACATATTATGACTATCCACCCTCTCTGCACCCCTGATTACTTTATGTACGTGTGTAAGGTCACCCTTCAAGCTGCCCTGATCCAGGGCAAACTGTCCCAGCCGAAACATATAACACAAAAACCAAGCAGCTCCATCCAGTAACATACTTGACAATCTTCTCGACAGTCTTTCCAGCTGAATCACATCCATCCTATAGATCAGCAACCGCAAATGAACGCAAAGCTCTCTCGGTGAGACTTTAAGTTTAGCTACGAGAACTGCACGCCAAGACGCTCCCTTTGCCAATGACTTGTATAGTTGTTACATGACAATCATCCTCCAGGTGACGGGATGGGACCCAGGGGACCAGGCATCAAGGCAATGGTCAGTCTGTGACCCAGGGGACAAGACAATGTAAGACAAAGCAAACGGAGAACGTGTGATCTAGAGGATCGGACCATGAGTAATCCAGTGGATTGTTTGTGAGTGACACAGGTGACTGGACAGTTTGTGACCCAGGGAGATTTATGTTTATGAAAGATAATCCCAGTGATAATTCCCCGTATCACCTGATGCTGTTCCATTAATAACCGCTGGTTATCAGTGTGTTCAACTAATGCGTAGTCGGTGATCAGTATTACTGTGTCTATCCAGTTTTTTCCTGGGAGTGGATGTGTCCAGACACCGGCTTATTGTGATGGTCACCTAGCAGGAAGTGTGGTTCTCATTCACTAGCACAGTCCCACTCCAAATCTGGTCAGCCGGAGTCTCGGCTCCATTGCAGGCACCCATTGTGAATCCTTGCTCGAGTATAAATCACTCTAAACCTGCTATTCCTCATTTACTTCAGGTGGGAAATTAAATCGGGTACGGAAAGTACTCAAGAGGTTTTTACCAGGCAACTCATTGAGGGAAGATGATCGGGACACGGGAAGCAAGGTACCAAAGCAGGGTCAGATTGAGAGCAATGTCCCAATGGAATGCGGTCCGGCCGCAGCGGAAGTGGAGCAAATTCAGCCCAGAGACAGTGACGTCAGAGACACTGAGCAGGACCCTGGAACTGGTACAAGTGAGGCGACTGTCTGTCAGCTCAGAAGCTCATTAAACACGGAATTGTCAAGTCCCCAACAGGGAGTGGGTGAGTGAAATATGAGGGTAATGTGTTCACAGAATGTGGCAGGGAGGAGGGTAAATGTGATTCCTTGTTGGAGGGTTGGTCAGGGAGGGGAAATGTGTGGATGTGGTACATGTGGTGTAGTGGGGCACCCGTTACCGCACTACAGGAAATGTACTACCTGTTCTGATGATATCCAGGATGTGTATCGGAGGAAACGCAGCTATCCGGATAAGAGCGTATTTCCAGGATAACAGTTGTGGGAAATGTATTCGCCAGGATGGAGAGAGTATCTCTGGGAAGCGACTATCATTGGCAGTCCCAACATTTATTGCCAATCTTAAACCGCGATGGGTGAGTGGGTGGGACGGTGGGAGAAACAGGTTTCTAGTAAATGTGGTCCTTCTGGTAACGTCATGTCTAGCGCATTGATGGTTCGGTTTTAGTCCAGTGTCAGAGATTAGGATAAAATCCATGTTTCCAGATGAAGGCAGGTGAACACTGAGGTTGTTGACATGACTGGTTTGTTGGGTTGGGTGAGAGCGGTGGAGACAGGTGATATTTGAGTTTGTGACTACATTCACTTTTTATATTTGCAGAGCCAGAGTTTACAATCTCTGACCTCCTGGCACAGGGGGAGGAATATCGACTGTACCAGCTGACAAAGTTCTACGGAGACAGACTTAAACAAGCGATTGAAGAAAAGGTTGAGGGACTCGGTTGGATGTTGACAAAGGAGGGACATTTCAGTAGAGAGGAAAATGAGGTGAGTGTATTTAGTCTATTGTCACTGAACTGCTGGTATCAGAGGGAATAGTGATCAATATTCATCTCCTGCACGTTCTAGGAGTTCTACGTGGCAATGGAGATGTTGATCTCTGATGGTCTCCAGCAGATCTGGTTTCAGCTGTTAAGGTGGGGAGCACTGGGAACTACAGGTTCAGTGTCACCTTTTCCTCTCACACCTGCTGTATTTATCAGTGTGATACACGAGCAGTGGCTACATATCTGGACTGTTGAACAGACATTCAGTCTAAAATTAATTTTGCATCTTCTCAGGACCGTCAGTCAAATTCACCTCAGCTCATTAATCCAGGATGAATATTAAACTGTCAGATTGTAAATTGGGCCAACTGACTTCACTGTGGTACTTGAGGGAGGGAAACCTACTAACCACAGCTGGTCTAGTCTCCGTCTGAGTTCCTGAACAATGAGTGGCTGACATGTCATCGTCATAGGAAAGTACAGCACAGAAACAGGCTCTTTGGCCCATCTATTCCATGCTGGTCTACTGAAACTGCCTATTGTCACGTACCCCATGACAGGGATAAAGAAACCAACAGAAATGGAAACCACTTTGGAGTCTCGTATTGCTATACACTAATAATATTTATTAGTAACTACGCAATACAGTAATATCAAAGTAAATAAATCACACAGGTTAGCAATGATTATATATTAAAGTAAGTGTGGAATATATATGTATGAAAAACCAAGTTTCTTTAAGTCTAGGGGTAAAAAGATACGGTCTTACGATGTTGAGTAAAGTTCAGTTCAGTTCAGTTCGTGGTATTTAGTTGAGTAGTGATGGGGAGAGAGAGAGACAGAGTTGAGTCTTCAGGTGAGCTGATGCAGTCGATCTTCTCGTCGTCGTCCGAAATGCTTCACAAGTTACTGACTGTGACTTTAACCAGGGGGACCGGTCTTCTGTGGTGGAGCTATCACCCAGGCGAGGGTGGACACAGAGACAGCTCCCCACCAGTCAACCCCTTTTCCTTCAAACTGGAATAGCAATTTGGATCAATCCGCCTGATCGATCCTCCAAATCCCACTTTCTCTGCAGGCACAACAACGCTCATTCAGTGTCCAGATCATGTGTCTGAGGTCTGTATCATCTGACCTCCCATTTATTTCACCAGGCTGAGCATCACCTGTCATTCAAAGAGTCCCCACCCTCCTCTGCAGTGCCTTGTCAAATGCTGGGCTAAAGTCCATTCAGACAACACCCACTTCCTTCCATTCATCAACTTTCCCGGTAACTTCCTGGTCCAACATTCAGATTGGTTAGACAGGAACTACCACGCACAAAGCTGATATCGCATGACACCAAAAATCAATAGGTTGTCCTGAAAGGGCATATATTTGGTAAGCTATTTTACATTATTAGCTAGCCTGCCTTCATATTTCATATTCTCTCTACTTACGGCTTTTCGTTGCTTTCTGCTGGTTAGTAAAAGCCTCCCAGTCCTTCTGTTTTCCATTATGTTTTGCTATACTCTATACCCTCTCCTTTGCTTTTGTGCTGCATTGACTTCCTCGTCAGCCACGGTTGATCATCCTGCCTTTGGAATAATTCTTCATATTTGGGATTATCTACCTCTACCTGTGCCTTCTGAATCACTCCCAGAATCTTCATCTATTCCTAGTCATAGTCATAGTCATAGTCATACTTTATTCCTGCTTGGTTGTTGCCTCTTCCAATTTATTTTTGCCCAGCTCCTCTCTCATTTCTCTGTAATTCATTTATTCCAGTGTAAACTGATACATCTGACTTTTACCTTCTCCCTCTCAAACTGCAGTGTGAGTTCTGCTATTTTATGATCACTGCCTCTTAGGGGTTTATTTACCTTAAGCTTCCCAATCAAATCTGGTGCAATACACAACACTGAATCCAGATTTGCCTTTCCTATAGTGGACTCAACCATAGGCTTCTCTCAAAAGCCATCTCATAGGCATTCTATAAATTCCCTCACTTGGGATTCAACACCGACCTGATTTTCCAAAGCTACCTGCATATTGAAATTCCCCATGACTATTTTAACATTGAAATCTTTACATGCCTCTTCTCTCTCCCACTGGAATGTGTATCCCACATCCTGGTTACTGTTCCATCAGGGTCATTTTCTTTCCTACACAGTATCTTAACAACTACACCGTCCAATCTGCTATCACTTCTTTAGAAGCACATTTCATTTTTTATGACAACAGAGTCAACCCAACCCTTTCACCCACCTGCCTCTCCTTTCGATTAAATATTTATCCTTGGATGTGAGCACCCAAATATGATCTTTCAGCCACGATTCAGTGATGCCCACCATCCATTTTTTGCTCCCTCGCTCTCCCTCTCTTCCGTTCTTGTTGTCACATCTTTTTGATGTAATGTTACACATTGATGGATAAGTAAATTAATCACGTTGAATATACTGCAGGGTGTCAGTAGATCCTTATTCTTTCACAATATTGATTTAGAAGTTCCCTCAGCTAGAGTTTCTTTGTTAACGACTGAACCCAGGGAGGATCAGGCAACAGCCCAGTGACTGCATCATTTCTGAAGCTACTGGGACGATGAACAGATATTTTCCTGCACATTCTCCATGTCTGTCTGTATGTCTGCTTCACAGTAAATTTATTACTTTCCTTTTCTAGAAAGTCACTGAACTGACAGAGAAGGGAAACCGGACAGAGAGTTCCAGACTCTTCCTCAGTTTGGTGATGGGTAAAGGCTCCCGGGCCCGGAGGGCGATGTGGGAATCCTTTGTGACGTGGAGGACTGAGTTACCGAAGTTGGACAGAATACTGAGGGAAATACAGGAGCTCGGTACGTTAAAAACATGCACTGAACACAAAGGCACATTGAAATAAACATTTTAGTTATTTTAATTATTTTAGCTCTGTTTCCATGGATTCTTTTTATATTTAAACAGGTCCTGATCCACAGGAATACATGAACATCGCCCAAGGGTTATCTGAATTACCCACTCAACTGATAGGTGAGTGATGAAATGCTCAGTTCAAACCACATCTCAAGTGTTAGTCTGTGACTTGGCAAAACCTGGGAATCAAAATTCACCATTAGCCATTCGCTGATCTCTGGATTGAAGTAACAATTCAAAGTATTTCTCTTTGCAGCCTGAATATTCTACATTTTATTTTTCCATTAATCCATCTGTTGGTTCTGCTGAAGCCTTCACTCCAGGTCCTAACGCTCTGGGAATGCCCACACACCCCAGGCAGGCTCCTGATACACTGTACGACCCAGTCCAGGTGACTCTTATATCTTCAGACCTTTCATCTTCCAAGCCCCTTTTCCTTTGTAATAGCACAACACACAATTCTGTTCACTGGTGTTCATTACTTTTTGTAATTCCGCTAGTGACTTCTATAGAGTTTGTCTGGTATTTCCTTTTCACCCGTTACTGCAGCTACAACATCATTTTTCAGCGGTCCAATATCGAACCTCTCCTGTTTTTTTACTCTTTATATATCTGGGAAAGTTTAAAAAAAATACTTTGGTATCCTTTCTTATATTATTGACCATATGCTTGCATTTGCTGTACATTCATGTATATCTAACATAGTTGCCTTCAACATGACTCAGGTAGTAAATTCCAGGTACCAGAACTCTATGAAAAAAAAAACACTCACAATTGCTGTAAATTTCCCACATCTCATCTTAACCAAATGCCCTCTGATATTAGACACCAGTCTTATGTAAAAAAATAACAAACAAAATACAGGCTGTCGACCCAAATCTTATCTCTCAAACTTGTGTACCTCTGTCAGATCTCTATTCTAACTCCAGAGTAAACAAACCAAGTTTATCAAACCTCCACTTGTAGCACATGCCACCGAATCCAGGCAACACCCTGATAAACCTGTTCTGCACCCTCTCCAATCCTTCTAAAAGCTGGACAATCAGAAGTGAATACAATACTCCAGATGCACCCTAAAATCATAAGACTTAGGAGCAGAATTAAGCCAATCGGCTCAGTGATTTTGCTACGCAAATCCTCTCAACCCCATTATCCCGCCTTCTGTAAATGTTGACGCTCTTCCTAATCAGGAACATATCAACCTGCATTTTAACTATATCCAATGACGTGTCTTCCTCAGCAGTCCATGACAATAATTTCACAGATTCACCGCCCGCCAGCTAAGATGTTTCTCCCAGTGTGCATCCCCGCCAGCGAGGATAATTCCCCACAGTTCCCAAGCATATTAATTTTCTGTATGAGCCTCCCATGTGGGACCTTGTCAAAGACTCTACCAATATACAAGTAGACCTGTGACTAGTGGTGTGCCACAGGGATCAGTGCTGGGTCCATTGTTATTTGTCATCTCTATCAATGATCTGGATGATAATGTCGTAAATTGGATCAGCAAATTTGCTGATGATACAAAGATTGGAGGTGTAGTGGACAGTGAGAAAGGTTTTCAAAGCTTGCAGAGGGACTTGGACCAGCTGGAAAAATGGGCTGAAAAATGGCAGATGGAGTTTAATACAGACAAGTGTGAGGTATTGCACTTTGGAAGGACAAACCAAGGTAGAACATATAGGGTTAATGGTAAGGCACTGAGGAGTGCAGTAGAACAGGTATCTGGGAATACAGATACAAAATTCTCTAAAAGTGGCGTCACAGGTAGATAGGGTCGTAAAGAGAGCTTTTGGTATATTGGCCTTTATTAATCAAAGTATTGAATATAAGAGCTGGAATTTTATGATGAGGTTGTACAAGGCATTGGTGAGGCCGAATCTCGAGCATTGTGTCCAGTTTTGGTCAACAAATTACAGGAAGGATATTAATAAGGTCGAAAGAGTGCAGAGAAGGTTTACAAGGATGTTGCTGGGCCTTGAGAAACTCAGTTACAGAGAAAGGTTGAATAGGTTAGGACTTTATTCCCTGGAGCATAGAAAAATGAGGGGAGATTTGATAGAGGTATATAAAATTATGATGGGTATAGACAGAGTGAGTGCAAGCAGGCTTTTTCCACCAAGGCAAGGAGAGAACAAAACCAAAGGAGATGGGTTAAGGGTGAGGGGGGAAAAGTTTAAAGGGAACATTAGTGGGGGCTTCTTCACACAGAGTGGTGGGAGTGTGGAATGAGCTGCCAGACGAGGTGGTAAATGCGGGTTCTTTTTTAACATTTAAGAATAAATTGGGCAGATTGCAGACAAGCGTGACGTGTTGCACTTTGGAAAGACCAAGCAGGGCCGGTCTTATACAGTTACCAGTAGGGCACTGAGGAGTGCGGTAGAGCAAAGTGATCTGGGAATACAGGTCCATAATCATTAAAAGCTTTGGATGGGATTTGCGTCTTGACAACTTGATTGAGTTCCTGCAGGATGTGACAAAGGTGATGGATGAAGTTACACATGGATGTTGTTTAGAAACCATAGAAACCATAAAAAAAACTACAGCACAGAAACAGGTCTTTTGGCCCTTCTTGGCTCTGCTGAACCCCAAACCACCTCAAACATTCTCTCTTTCATACAGCCATGGGGCAGAAGATATAAAGACTGAAGGTGTGTACCACCAGCCTCAGGGACAGCTTCAATACTGCATTTATAAGACTACTGAATGGTCACCTACTATGTTATTATTGGCTCTTAATAATATTAAGACAATTATATAATTGTAGCATCGTGCATCCGGTAACTAATAACAACTCACTTAGATAACCACAATATACTCACAGGACAGCAGAAAAAATACCGTTCGGTTATGAACAACAGATAACAGATTATGTAATTCTATTTCAAAACCTGTGGAAAGCAGAAATCTTTCAGTGTAATATTGTCTATCAAAAAACATTTGATTCTCTCCCTCACATGGTTAAGAGAAGTTCCAAATAGATATAAAATTCATCCAATACTTGTGAAATTTCTACAACATCTGATGAATCATTGGCATAAAATAATCGTCCTATTAACAACCACAAAGGGACAACCACCATTATCAAAATTGAGGGATTTTCCAGAGCGACTCACTAAGGCCAGTATGGTTCTGTTTGGCTTTAAACCTGCTCATAATTTACTGAAACGGACAAAAATCAGGTATCAAATCAGGTAAAAATACGAATTATACGTTTGCACAGCTATACATTGATGATTTGAAATTACTTGCTCTTGCATCAGCAAAGCTGAAACAAATATTTCAAATAATGGAACTAACTTCTAAAGATATAAGCATGAACTTTAGACTAGAGAAGTACAGAACATGAAACATAAAGAAAGGTGCAATAGAGCCAGTAGAATATCAAACAGAGCATCAGGGGACAATACAACAGAATATGAAACATATACTTAGGATATCAATAAGCAAAGAAAATAGATAATCGTGTGATAAAGGAAAACCTTCCAACAAAATTTACTTCAAGGCTGAAGAAAATCTGAATTTACATCAAGGATCAAGAAAATCTGCCAAACAGAGCTGAACAGTAAAAATATAACAAAGGTAGTATACACTCACTATGCCCATATTGACGTATAATTTTGGTATAATATCCTGGTCTGAAACAGATCTGGAAAATATGCCAAGAAAAATAAGAACTTAAATGACAGTTTCTAGAAAACGCCATGTGCACTGGATCACACTTAGATTGATATGAATGAGGACAGTATGAGTATGGTGAATAACAGATCTAAAAAAATGAGACAACAGCCGGATAAAAATTCTCAGAATCAGGGTTAATATCACAGACACATGTCGTGTAAACTGTTTTTCTGCACCAGCAGCACAATTACAGTAAAGTGTGTGCGGTGAGCGTGTATATATGTGTACAATTGTAGAAATAGATTTGTATCAGCGTGAATTAATCAGTCTGATGTCCTGGTGGAAGAAGCTGTCCCGGAGCCTGTTGGTCCTGGCTTTTATGCTGTGGTACCGTTTCCCGGATAGTTAGCAGCTGGAACAGGTTGTGGTTGGTGAGACTTGGGTTCAGAATGATCCTTTGGGTCCTTTTTACCCCGTCTCTGAAAAGCCCTGAATAGTAGGAAGTTCACGTCTACAGATGCACTGGGCTGTCCGCACCACTCTCTGCAGAGCCCTGCGATTGAGAGAAGTACAGTTCCCATTCCATGTAATGATGCAGCCAGTCAGGATGCTCTCAACTGTGCCCCTGTAGAAAATCGTCAGCATTTGGGGGCCCATACCAAACTTCCTCAACCACCTGAGGTGAAAGAGATGCTGTTGTGCTCGTTTCACAACACAGCCGGTGTGTACAGACCATGTGAGATCCTCGGTGATGTTTATGCCGAGGAACTTAAAGCTGTTCACCCTCTCAACCCCAGATCCATTGATGTCAATAGAGGTTAGCCTGTCTCCATTCCTCTTGTTCTTGCGACATTGCGACCAGCTCCTTTGCTTTTGCGACATTGAGGGAGAAGTTGTTCTCCTGACACCACTGTGTCAGGGTGATGACTTCTATGTAGGCTACCTCGTTATTATTTGAGATTTGGCCAATCCATATAGTATCGTCAGCAAATTTAATTAGCAGATTGGAGCTGTGGGTGGCGACACAGTCATGTGTATACAGAGAGTAAAGGAGGGAGCTTAGGACACAGCCCTGAGGGGCACCTACATCGAGTGTCAGAGGGGCAGAGGTGAGGGAGCCCACTCTTACCGTCTGCTGGCAATCTGACAGGAACGCCACGATCCAGCTGCACAAGGCAGGGTCAAGGCCGAGGTCTCTGAGCTTCTTGTCAAGCCTGGAGGGAATGATGGTGTTGAATACTGAACTGTAGTCCGAGAACAGCACTCTCACATATGCATCACTCTTCTCCAGATGTTTAGAGGCACTGGCTGTCCACTGTATCTATTCCTCTTAATATCTTATACACCTCTATCATGTCTCTTCTCATCCTCCTCCTCTCCAAAGAGTAAAGCCCTAGCTGCCTTAATCTCTAATCATAATCCATAATCTCTAAACCAGGCAGCATCCTGGTAAATCTCCTCTGTACCCTTTCCAATGCTTCCACATCCTTCCTATAGTGAAGCGACCAGAACTGGACACAGTACTCCAAGTGTGGCCTAACCAGAGTTTTATAGAGCTGCATCATTACATTGCGACTCTTAGACATTATCCCTCGACTTATGAAAGCCAACAACCCATAAGCCTATCTACCTGTGAGGCAACTTTCAGGGATCTGTGAACATGTACCCCAGATCCCTCTGCTCCTCCACACTACCAAGTATCCTGCCATTTACTTTGTATTCTGTCTTGGAGTTTGTCCTTCCAAAGTGTACCACCTCACACTTCTCCGGGTTGAACTCCATCTGCCACTTCTCAGCCCATTTATGCATCCTATCAATATCTCTCTGCAATCTTCGACAGTCCTCTACACTATCTACAACACCACCAACCTTTGTGTCATCTGTAAACTTGCCAACCCACCCTTCTACCCCCACCTCCAGGTCGTTAATAAAAATCATGAAAATTAGAGGTCCCAGAGCAGATCCTTGTGGGGCACCACTAATCACAACCCTCCAATCTGAATGCACTCCCTCCACCACCACCCTCTGCCTTCTGCAGGCAATCCAATTCTGAATCCACCTGGCCAAACTTCCCTGGATCCCATGCCTTCAGACTTTCTGAATAAGCCTACTGTGTGGAACCTTGTCAAATGCCTTACTAAAATCCATGTAGATCACATCCACTGCACTACCCTCATCTATGTGCCTGGTCACCTCCTCAAAGAACTCTATCAGGCTTGTTAGACACGATCTGCCCTTCACAAAGCCATGCTGACTGTCCCTGATTAGACCATGATTCTCTAAATGCCCATAAATACTATCTCTAAGAATCTTTTCCAACAGCTTTCCCACCACAGACGTAAGGCTCATTGGTCTATAATTACCCGGACTATCCCTACTACCTTTTTTGAACAAAGGGACAACATTCGCCTCCCTCCAGTCCTCTGGTACCATTCCCGTGGACAACGAGGACATAAAGATCCTAGCCAGAGGCTCAGCAATCTCTTCCCCCACCTAATGGAGAAGCCTGCGGAATATTCTGTCTAGCCCAAGGGACTTATCCATCCTAATGTATTTTAACAACTCCAACTCCTCCTCTCCCTTAATATCAACATGCTCCAGAACATCAACCTAACTCATATTGTCCTCACCATCATCAAGTTCTCTCTCATTGGTGAAAACTGCAGAGAAGTATTCATTGAGCACCTCACTCACTTCCACAGCTTCCAGGCACTTCTTCCCACCTTTATCTAAATGGACCTACCTTCACTCCTGTCATCCTTTTGTTCTTCACATAAGTGAAGAATACCCCAGAAGAGATCCCAATGATCCAAACCCCCTGCTCCCTGCACCAACTCCTCAGCCACGCATTCAACTGCCATCTCCTCCAATTCTTACCATCACTGTCACGTAGCACTGGCAGCAATCCTGAGAACGCCACCCTTGAGGTCCTGTTCTTCAGC
Source organism: Mobula birostris (assembly GCF_030028105.1). NCBI lineage: Eukaryota > Metazoa > Chordata > Chondrichthyes > Myliobatiformes > Myliobatidae > Mobula > Mobula birostris. Next base: position 26,933,561 of record NC_092382.1, on the reverse strand, counting down.
CTTCTGCCTAGTTCCCGAAACTCACACTTCAGGACCTCATCCCTCTTCCTGCCTATGTCGTTGGTGCCAACATGTACCACGACTTCTGGTTGCTTTCCCTCTCATACCAGGATGTCGTGCACCCGGTCAGAGACATCCCGGATCTGGCACCCGGGAAACAACAAACCATGCGGCTGTCCTTCTCACGTCCACAAAATCTCCTGTCTGCTCCCCTGACTATAGAGTCTCCAATGACGACAGCTCTCCTCTTCTCCGTCCCACCCTTCTGCACCACAGGGTCAGACTCAGTGCCAGAGGCCCTGCCACCGTGGCTCACACCCGGTCGGTTGTCCCCGCAAACAGTATCCAGAATGGTGAACATATTATTGAGGGAAATGGCCACAGGGGTGCTCTGCACTGCCTGTCTGCTCACCTTCACTTTCCCCCCTCTGACCGTCACCCAACGACCTGCTTCCGACAGCCTAAGTGTGACTACCTCCCTGTAGCTCTCATCTATGACTGCCTCATTCTCCCTTATGAGTCGAAGGTCATCCAGCTGCTCTAGATTCCTTCCAGATCGCCAAGATCTTGACACACTGTGAGACTGCACAGACCCCTGATCGTGTCCTGAGACACCCTGAGACCTACGCACCCCTGACAACATCCTGTCACGCAGTCAGACCCCACACACCCCTGGCCGGCTCCTGACACGCTGTGAGACCGGACACAAACCTGAGAGGGTCCTGACACACTGTGAGACCCGACACACCACTGGCAGGGTCCGGACACACTGTAAGACCCCACACAACCTGGACTCGGTTCTCACACACTGTGAGACCCCACACACTCCCAAAAGGGTCCAGACACATTGTGATACCTCAAACACCCCTGGCTGGCTCCTGACACACTGTGAGACCCCACACACCCCTGCCAGGGAACTGGCACACTGTGAGACCCCACACACCCCTGGCCGGCTCCTGACACACTGTATGAGACCCCACACACCCCTGACAGGGTGCTGACACACTGTAAGACCCAACACACCCCTGACAGGGTCCTGACGCACTGTGAGACCCTACACCCCTCTGACAGGGTGCTGACACACAGCGAGATCCCACACACACCTGACAGGGTCCTGACACATTGTGGTACCTCAAACACCACTGAGAGGGTCCTGACACACTGTGAGACACCACACATCCCTGAGGGAGACCTGGCACACTGTGAGACTGCACACACACCTGGCCGGCTCCTGACACACTGTGAGACCCCAAACAACCCAGGCAGGGTTCTGACACACTGTGAGACCCCACACACCCCTAACAGGGACCTGTCACACTGTGAGACCCCACAAACCACTGACAGGGTCCTCACACACTGTGAGACCACACACACCCCTGATAGGATCGTGACGCACCACACGACACCACACACACATGAAAGGGTCCTGACACACTGTGAGACCCCACACATCCCTGGAACGGTCCTGACACACTGAGACTGCACACACCCCTGACAGGGCCCTGACACACTGTCGGACCCTACACACCCCTGACAGGTTGCTGACACACAGCGAGACCCTACATACCCCTGACAGGGTCCGGACACACTGTGGGATCCCACACACTCCTGACATGGTCCTGACACACTGTGAGACCCCACAGGCCCCAAAAGGGTCCTGACACACTGTGAGACGCCACACACCCCAAAAGGATCCTGACACATTGTGAGACCTCACACACCCAGGATAGGGTCCTGACACACTACGAGACCGCACACACCACTGACAGGGTCCAGACACACATTGTGATCCCACACACATCTGAGAGGGTTCTGACACACTGTAAGACCCCACACACCCCCGACAGGATCCTGACACACTGTGAGACCTCAAACAACCATGACAGGGTCCTGACACACTGTGAGACCCCAAACAACCCAGGCAGGGTGCTGACACACTGTGAGACCCCACACACCACTAACAGGGACCTGTCACACTGTGAGACCCCACAAACCACTGACAGGGTCCTGACACACTATGAGACCACACACACCCCTGATAGGATCGTGACACACCACACGACACCACACACACATGAAAGGGTCCTGACACACTGTGAGACCCCACACACCCCTGGAACGGTCCTGACACACTGTGAGACTGCACACACCCCTGACTGGGCCCTGACACACTGTCAGGCCACTCACACCTCTGACGGTGACCTGACACACTGTGAGACCCCACACACCCCTGACACGGTGCTGACACACAGCGAGACCCTACACAACCCTGCCAGGGTCCGGACACACTGTGGGATCCCACACACTCCTGACATGGTCCTGACACACTGTGAGACCCCACAGGCCCCAAAAGGGTTCTGACACACTGTGAGACGCCACACACCCCAAAAGGATCCTGACACATTGTGAGACCCCACACACCCAGGATAGGGTCCTGAGAGACTGTGAGATCCGACACACCCCTGAGAGGGTCCTAACACACTGTGGGACCCCACAGGCCCCAAAAGGGTCCTGACACATTGTGAGATGCCACACATACCTGACAGGGTCCAGACACACTGTGAGACCCCGCACTCCCCTAACAGGGTCCTGACACACTGTGAGACCCCACACACTATTGACACGGTCCTGACACACTGTGAGACCCCACAGGGACCTGACAGGGACCTGACGCACTGTGAGACTCCACACACACCAGACAGGGTCCGGATAACTGTGAGACCCCACACACCCTAGATAGTGTCCTGACAGACTGTGAGATCCGACACACCCCTGAGAGAGTCCTGACACACTGTGAGACCGCACAGGACCCAAAAGGATCCTGACACGCTGTAAGACCCCACACACCCCTGACAGGGACTTGACGCACTGTGAGACGCCACACACTCCTGACTGCGTCCTGACACACATTGCGATCCCACACACATCTGAGAGTGTTCTGACACACAGTGAGACCCCACACACCCACGACCAGATCCTGACACACTGTAAAACCCCGCAAAGCACTCACGGTGTCCTGACACACTGTGAAACCCCACACAACCCTGGCAGGGTCCTAACACACTGTGAGACCCCACACACCACTGACTGGGTCCTGACACGCATTAAGATCCCACACATACCTGAGAGGGTCCAGACACACCGTGAGACCTAACACACCCCTGACAGCGACCTGACACACATTGCGATCCCACACACATTGAAAGGGTTCTGACATACTGTGAGACCCCATACACCCCTGGCAGCGTCCAGACACACTGCGAGACCCCACACACCCCAAAAGGGTCCTGACACATTGTGAGACCCCACACACCCCAGAATGTTCCTGACACATTGTGAGACCCCACACACCCAGGATAGGGTCCTGAGAGACTGTGAGATCCGACACACCCCTGAGAGGGTCCTAAAACACTTGAAACCCCACAGGCCCCAAAAGGGTCCTGACACATTGTGAGACGGCACACACGCCTGACAGGGTCCTGACACACATTGCGATCCCACACATCCCTGGCAGGGTCCTGACGCACTGTGAGACCCCACAGGCCCCAAAAGGATCCTGACACACTGTAAGACCCCACACACTCCTGGCAGGGACTTGACGCACTGTGAGACGCCACACACTCCTGACAGCATCCTGACACACATTGCGATCCCACACACATCTGAGAGTGTTCTGACACACAGTGAGACCCCACACACCCACGACCAGATCCTGACACAGTGTGAAACCCCACAAACCACTCACCGTGTCCTGACACACTGTGAAACCCCACACAACCCTGGCAGGGTCCTAACACACTGTGAGACCCCACACACCCCTGGAACGGTCCTGACACACTGTGAGACTGCACACACCCCTGACTGGGCCCTGACACACTGTCAGACCACTCACACCTCTGACGGTGACCTGACACACTGTGAGACCCCACACACCCCTGACAGGGTGCTGACACACAGCGAGACCCTACACACCCCTGACAGGGTCCGGACACACTGTGGGATCCCACACACTCCTGACATGGTCCTGACATACTGTGAGACCCCACAGGCCCCAAAAGGGTCCTGACACACTGTGAGACGCCACACACCCCAAAAGGATCCTGACACATTGTGAGACCCCACACACCCAGGATAGGGTCCTGAGAGACTGTGAGATCCGACACACCCCTGAGAGGGTCCTAACACACTGTGGGACCCCACAGGCCCCAAAAGGGTCCTGACACATTGTGAGATCCCACACATACCTGACAGGGTCCAGACACACTGTGAGACCCTGCACTCCCCTAACAGGGTCGTGACACTCTGTGAGACCCCACACACTATTGACACGGTCCTGACACACTGTGAGACCCCACAGGGACCTGACAGGAACCTGACGCACTGTGAGACTCCACACACACCAGACAGGGTCCGGACAACTGTGAGACCCCACACACCCTACATAGTGTCCTGACAGACTGTGAGATCCGACACACCCCTGAGAGAGTCCTGACGCACTGTGAGACCGCACAGGACCCAAAAGGATCCTGATACACTGTAAGACCCCACACACCCCTGACAGGGACTTGACGCACTGTGAGACGCCACACACTCCTGACAGCGTCCTGACACGCATTGCGATCCCACACACATCTGAGAGTGTTCTGACACACAGTGAGACCCCACACACCCACGACCAGATCCTGACACACTGTGAAACCCCACAAACCACTCGGTGTCCTTACACACTGTGAAACCCCACACAACCCTGGCAGGGTCCTAACACACTGTGAGACCCCACACACCACTGACTGGGTCCTGACACGCATTAAGATCCCACACATACCTGAGAGGGTCCAGACACACCGTGAGACCTAACACACCCCTGACAGCGACCTGACACACATTGCGATCCCACACACATTGAAAGGGTTCTGACATACTGTGAGACCCCATACACCCCTGGCAGCGTCCAGACACACTGCGAGACCCCACACACCCCAAAAGGGTCCTGACACATTGTGAGACCCCACACACCCCAGAATGTTCATGACACATTGTGAGACCGCACACACCCAGGATAGGGTCCTGAGAGACTTTGAGATCCGACACACCCCTGAGAGGGTCCTAAAACACTGTGAAACCCCACAGGCCCCAAAAGGGTCCTGACACATTGTGAGACGGCACACATGCCTGACAGGGTTCAGAAACACTGTCGGACCCCACACACCCCTGACAGCGACCTGACCCACTGTGGACGCCACACACACCTGACAGGGTCCTGACACACACTGCGATCCCACACATCCCTGGCAGGGTCCTGACGCACTGTGAGACCCCAAACAACCCAGGCAGGGTTCTGACACACTGTGAGACCCCACACACCCCTAACAGGGACCTGTCACACTGTGAGACCCCACAAACCACTGACAGGATCCTGACACACTGTGAGACCACACACACCCCTGATAGGATCGTGACGCACCACACGACACCACACACACATGAAAGGGTCCTGACACACTGTGAGACCCCACACATCCCTGGAACGGTCCTGACACACTGAGACTGCACACACCCCTGACAGGGCCCTGACACACTGTCAGACCCTACACACCCCTGACAGGGTGCTGACACACAGCGAGACCCTACATACCCCTGACAGGGTCCGCACACACTGTGGGATCCCACACACTCCTGACATGGTCCTGACACACTGTGAGACCCCACAGGCCCCAAATGGGTCCTGACACATTGTGAAACGGCACACACGCCTGACAGGGTTCAGAAACACTGTGCGACCCCACTCACACCTGAGGGGTCCAGACACACTGTGAGACCCCACACACCCTGGATAGGGTCCTGACAGACTGTAAGATCCGACACACCACTGAGAGAGTCCTGACACACTGTGAGACACCACACAACCCTGACACAGTCCTGACACACTGTGAGACCCCAAACAACCCAGGCAGGGTGCTGACACACTGTGAGACCCCACACACCACTAACAGGGACCTGTCACACTGTGAGACCCCACAAACCACTGACAGGGTCCTGACACACTATGAGACCACACACAGCCCCGATAGGATCGTGACACACCACACGACACCACACACACATGAAAGGGTCCTGACAAACTGTGAAACCTCACACACACCTGGCACGGTCCTGACACACTGTGAGACTGCACACACCCCTGACAGGGCCCTGACACACTGTCAGACCCCATACACTTCTGACGGTGACCTGACACACAGCGAGACCCTACACACCCCTGACAGGGTCCGGACACACTGTGAGACCCCCCAGGCCCCAAAAGGGTCCTGACACATTGTGAGACACCACACACCCCAAAAGGTTCCTGACACATTGTGAGACCTCACACACCCAGTATAGGGTCCTGAGAGACTGTGAGATCCGACACACCCTGAGAGGGTCCTAACACACTGTGAGACCACACAGGTCCCAAAAGGGTCCTGACACATTGTGAGACGCCACACACACCTGACAGGGTCCAGACACACTGTGAGACCCCGCACTCCCCTAACAGGGTCCTGACACACTGTGAGACCCCACACACTATTGACACGGTCCTGACACACTGTGAGACCCCACAGGGATCTGACGCACTGTGAGACTCCACACACACCAGACAGGGTCCGGACACACTGTGAGACCCCACAGGCCCCAAAAGGGTCCTGACACACTGTAAGACCCCACACAACCCTGACAGGGACATGACGCACTGTGGACGCCACACACACCTGACAGGGTCCTGACACACACTGCGATCCCACACATCCCTGGCAGGGTCCTGACGCACTGTGAGACCCCAAACAACCCAGGCAGGGTTCTGACACACTGTGAGACCCCACACACCCCTAACAGGGACCTGTCACACTGTGAGACCCCACAAACCACTGACAGGGTCCTGACACACTGTGAGACCACACACACCCCTGATAGGATCGTGACGCACCACACGACACCACACACACATGAAAGGGTCCTGACACACTGTGAGACCCCACACATCCCTGGAACGGTCCTGACACACTGAGACTGCACACACCCCTGACAGGGCCCTGACACACTGTCAGGCCCTACACACCCCTGACAGGGTGCTGACACACAGCGAGACCCTACATACCCCTGACAGGGTCCGCACACACTGTGGGATCCCACACACTCCTGACATGGTCCTGACACACTGTGAGACCCCACAGGCCCCAAATGGGTCCTGACACACTGTAAGACCCCACACAACCCTGACAGGGACTTGATGCACTGTGAGACGACACACACACTCCTGACAGCGTCCTGACACACATTGCGATCCCACACACATCTGAGAGTGTTCTGACACACAGTGAGACCCCACACACCCACGACCAGATCCTGACACACTGTAAAACCCCGCAAACCACTCACGGTGTCCTGACACACTGTGAAACCCCACACAACCCTGGCAGGGTCCTAACACACTGTGAGACCCCACACACCACTGACTGGGTCCTGACACGCATTAGGATCCCACACATACCTGAGAGGGTCCAGACACACCGTGAGACCTAACACACCCCTGACAGCGACCTGACACACATTGCGATCCCACACACATTGAAAGGGTTCTGACATACTGTGAGACCCCATACACCCCTGGCAGCGTCCAGACACACTGCGAGACCCCACACACCCCAAAAGGGTCCTGACACATTGTGAGACCCCACACACCCCAGAATGTTCCTGACACATTGTGAGACCCCACACACCCAGGATAGGGTCCTGAGAGACTGTGAGATCCGACACACCCCTGAGAGGGTCCTAAAACACTGTGAAACCCCACAGGCCCCAAAAGGGTCCTGACACATTGTGAGACGGCACACACGCCTGACAGGGTTCAGAAACACTGTCGGACCCCACACACCCCTGACAGCGACCTGACCCACTGTGGACGCCACACACACCTGACAGGGTCCTGACACACTGTGAGACCACACAGACCCCCGATAGGATCGTGACACACCACACGACACCACACACACATGAAAGGGTCCTGACAAACTGTGAGACCTCACACACCCCTGGCACGGTCCTGACACACTGAGACCCTACACACACCTGACAGAGTGCTGACACACAGCGAGACCCTACACACCCCTGACAGGGTCCGGACACACTGTGGGATCCCACACACTCCTGACATGGTCCTGACACACTGTGAGACCCCACAGGCCCCAAAAGGGTCCTGACACACTGTGAGACGCCCCACACCCCAAAAGGATCCTGACACATTGTGAGACCTCACACACCCAGGATAGGGTCCTGAGAGACTGTGAGATCCGACACACCCTGAGAGGGTCCTAACACACTGTGAGACCCCACAGGTCCCAAAAGGGTCCTGACACATTGTGAGACGCCACACACACCTGACAGGGTCCAGACACACTGTGAGACCCCGCACTCCCCTAACAGGGTCCTGACACACTGTGAGACCCCACACACTATTGACACGGTCCTGACACACTGTGAGACCCCACAGGGATCTGACGCACTGTGAGACTCCACACACACCAGACAGGGTCCGGACACACTGTGAGACCCCACAGGCCCCAAAAGGGTCCTGACACACTGTAAGACCCCACACAACCCTGACAGGGACATGACGCACTGTGAGACGCCACACACTCCTGACAGCGTCCTGACACACATTGCGATCCCACACACATCTGAGAGTGTTCTGACACACAGTGAGACCCCACACACCCACGATCAGATCCTGACACACTGTGAAACCCCACAAACCACTCACGGTGTCCTGGCATGCATTAAGATCCCACACACACCTGAGAGGGTCCAGACACACCGTGAGACCTAACACACCCCTGACAGCGACCTGACCCACTGTGGACGCCACACACACCTGACAGGGTCCTGACACACATTGCGATCCCACACACGCCTGGCAGGGTCCTGACACAAATTGCGATCCCACACAACCCTAGCAGGGTCCTGACGCACTGTGAGACCCCACACACCCTGGATAGGGTCCTGACACACTACGAGACCGCACACACACCTGACAGGGTCCTGACACATATTGCAATCCCACATACCCCTGGCAGGGTCCTGACGCACTGTGAGACCCCACACACTCTGGATAGGTTCCTGACACACTGTGAGACCCCAAACAACCCAGGCAGGGTTCTGACACACTGTGAGACCCCACAGGCCCCTAACAGGGACCTGTCACACTGTGAGACCCCACAAACCACTGACAGGGTCCTGACACACTATGAGACCACACACACCCCTGATAGGATCGTGACACACCACACGACACCACACACACATGAAAGGGTCCTGACAAACTGTGAGACCCCACACATCCATGGAACGGTCCTGACACACTGTGAGACCCCACACACCCCTGACAGGGCCCTTACACACTGTCAGACCCCACACACCCCTGACAGGGCCCTGACACACTGTCAGACCCCACACACCTCTGACGGGGACCTGACACACTGTGAGACCCTACACACCCATGACAGGGTGCTGACACACAGCGAGACCCTACACACCCCTGACAGGGTCCGGACACACTGTGGGATCCCGCACACTCCTGACATGGTCCTGACACACTGTGAGACCCCACACCCCCCAAAAGGGTCCTGACACATTGTGAGATGGCACACACGCCTGACAGGGCCCTGACACACTGTCAGACCCCAGACACCTCTGACGGTGACCTGACACACTGTGAGACCCTACACACCCCTGACAGGGTGCTGACACACTCTGAGACCCCACAGGCCCCAAAAGGGTCCTTCACATTGTGAGATGGCACACACGCCTGACAGGGTTCAGAAACACTGTGGGACCCCACTCACACCTGAGGGGTCCTGACACACTGTGAGATGCCACACACCCCTGACAGGGTCCTGACACACAGCAACACCCTACACACACATGACAGGGTCCGGACACTCTGTCGGATCCCACACACTCCTGACATGGTCCTGACACACTGTGAGACCCCACAGGCCCCAAAAGGGTCCTGACACATTGTGAGATGCCACACATGCCTGACAGGGTCCAGAGACACTGTGAGACCCCACACACCCCTAACAGGGTCCTGACACCCTGTGAGACCCCACACACATTATTGACACGGTCCTGACACACTGTGAGACCCCACACACCTCCGATAGGATCGTGACCCACCACACGACACCACACACATATGAAAGGGTCCTGACACTCTGTGAGACCCCACACACCCCTGACAGGGCCCTGACGCATTGTCAGACCCCACACACCTCTGACGAGGACCTGACACACTGTGAGACCCTACACACCCCTGACAGGGTGCTGACACACAGCGAGACCCTACACACCGCTGACATGGTCCTGACACACTGTGAGACTGCACACACCCCTGACAGGGCCCCGACGCATTGTCAGACCCCACCACCTCTGACGAGGACCTGACACACTGTGAGACCCTACACACCCCTGACAGGGCCCTGACGCATTGTCAGACCCCACCACCTCTGACGAGGACCTGACACACTGTGAGACCCTACACACCCCTGACAGGGTGCTGACACACAGCGAGACCCTACACACCGCTGACATGGTCCTGACACACTGTGAGACCCCACAGACCCCAAATGTGTTCTGACACATTGTGAGATGGCACACATGCCTGACAGGGTTCAGAGACACTGTGGGACCCCACACACCCCTGACAGCGACCTGACCCACGGTGGACGCCACACACACCTGACAGGGTCCTGATACACATTGCGATCCCACACAACCCTGGTAGGGTCCTGACACACTGTGAGACCACACACACACCTGACGGCGACCTGACACACTGTGAGACGCTACACACAACTGACAGGGTCCTGACACACATTGAGATCCCACACACACTTAGGAGGATCCTGACACACTGTGAGACCGCCCCTCCACCCCCGACAGGGTCCTCACACACTGTGAGACCCCACACACACCTGGCAGGGTCCAGACACAGTGTGAGACCCCACACACTATGGACAGTGTCCTGTCACACTGTGGACCCCGCAGACACCTGACAGGGACCTGACGCACTGTGAGACCCCACACACACCTGACAGGGTCCTGACACACACTGTGAAACCCCACACAACCCTGGCAGGGTCCTGACCCACTGTGGACGCCACACACACCTGACAGGGTCCTGACACACTGTGAGACCCCACACACCCCAAAAGGTTCCTGACACATTGTGAGACCCCACACACCCAGGATAGGGTCCTGACAGACTATGAGATCCGACACACCCCTGAGAGGGTCCAAACACACTGTGAGACCCCACAGGCCCCAAAAGGGTCCTGACACATTGTGAGACAGCACACATGCCTGACAGGGTTGAGAAACACTGTGGGACCCAACACACCCCAGAGGGGTCCTGACACACTGTGGACGCCACACACAGCTGACAGGGTCCTGACGCACTGTGAGACGCCACACATCCCTGACAGGGACGTGACGCACTGTGAGACCCCAGACATCCCTGGCACGGTCCTGACACATTGTGAGACCACACACACAACTGACAGACAGGTTCCTGACACACTGTGAGACCCACACACCCTGGATATGGTCCTGACAGACTGTGAGATCCAACACACTCCTGAGAGGGTCCTGACACTCTGTGAGATCCCACGTACCCCTGACAGGGCCCCGACACATTGTCAGACCCCACACACCTCTGACGGGGACCTGACACACTGTGAGATTCCACGCACCCCTCACAGTGTCCGGACACACTGTGGGACCCCACACACTCCTGACATGGTCCTGACACACTGTGAGACCCCACAGGCCCCAAAAGGGTCCTGACACATTGTGAGACGGCACACATGCCTGACAGGGTTCAGAAACACTGTGGGACCCCACTCACCCCAGAGGGGTCCTGACACACTGTGAGACACCACACACCCCAAAAGGGTCCTGACACACTGTGAGACCCCACAGGCCCCAAAAGGGTCCTGACACATTGTGAGACCCCACAGGCCCCAAAAAGGTCCTGACACATGTGAGACCGCACACACCCCTGACAGGGTTCAGAAACGCTGTGAGACCCCCCACACCCCAGAAGGGACATGACGCACTGTCAGACGCCACACACCCCTGACAGGGACATGACGCACTGTGAGACGCCACATAACCCTGACAGGGTCCTGACACACATTGTGATCCCACACACATCAGTGTCCAGACAACCAGTGAGACCCCACACACCCCGGCACAGCTCCTGACACACTGTGAGACCCCTCCCACCCCTGACAGGCTCCTGAAAACTGTGAGACCCCACACAACCCTGACAGGGTCCTGACACACATTGTGATCCCACACACATCAGTGTCCAGACAACCAGTGAGACCCCACACACCCCGGCACAGCTCCTGACACACTGTGAGACCCCTCCCACCCCTGACAGGCTCCTGAAAACTGTGAGACCCCACACAACCCTGACACAGTCCTGACACACTGTGAGACCACACACACCCCTCACAGGATCGTGACACACCACGCGACACCGCACACACATGAAAGGGTCCGGACACACTGTGAGACCCCACACACCCCTGGCACGGTCCTGACACACTGTGAGACCCCACGCACCCTTGACAGGGCCCTGACACATTGTCAGACCCCACACACCTCTGACGGGGACCTGACACACTGTGAGACCCTACACACCCCTGACAGGGTGCTGACACACAGCGAGACCCTACACACCCCTGACAGGGTCCGGACACACTGTGAGACCCCACACACTCCTGACATGGTCCTGACAAACTGTGAGACCCCACATACCCCGGACAGGGTCCTATAGAAAATAGACAAGAGACATTAGGTGCAGGAGTAGGCCATTCGACCCTTCGAGCCTGAACCGCCATTCACTGTGATCATGGCTGATCATCCACAATCAGAATCCAGTTCCTGCCTTATCACGTAACCTTTGATTCCACTATCTTTAAGAGCTCTATCCATCTCTTTCTAAAAAACATCCAGAGACTTTGCCTCCACAGCCTTCCGGTGCAGAGCATTCCATATATCCACCACTCTCTGGGTGAAAAAGTTTTTCCTGAATTCCGTTCTAAATGGCCTACCCCTTATTCTTAAACTGTGGCCTTTGGTTCTGGACTCACCCATCAGCAGGAACATGTTTCCTGCCTCCAGCATGTCCAATCCCTTAATAATTATAGATGTTTCAATTAGATCCCCTCTCGGCCTTCTAAATTCCAGAGTATACAGGCCCAGTCGCTCCAATCTTTCGACATATGACAGTCCCGCCATCCCGGGAATTAACCTTGTGAACCTACGCTGCACTCCCTCAATAGCAAGAATGTCCTTCCTCAAATTTGGAGACCAAAACTGCACACAGTACTCCAGGTGTGGTCTCACCAGGGCCCTGTACAGCTGCAGAAGGACTTCTTTGCTCTAATACTCAATTCCCCTTGTTATGAAGGCCAGCATGCGATTAGCTTTCTTCACTGCCTGCTGTACTTGCATGCTTGCTTTCACACTGATGACACTCTGTGATACCCCACACACCCCTTACAGGACCCTGATACACTGTGAGACCCCACACACCCCTGACAGGGACCTGACACAGTGTGAGACCCCACACACCCCTGACAGGGTCCTGACATACTGTGAGACCCCACACACCCCTGACAGGACCCTGACACACTGTGAGACCCCACACACCCCTGACATAGTCCTGACATACTGTGAGACCCCACACACCCTGGATAGGGTCCTGACACACTGTGAGACCCGACACAGCCCAAACGGGTCCTGACACACTGTGAGACCGCACACACCCCTCACAGGTTCCTGACACACTGAGACCCCACACACCCCTGACAGGGACCTGACGCACTATGAAACGCCACACACCCCTGACAGGGTCCAGACACACATTGCGATCCCACATACATCTGAGAGGGTTCTGACACACTGTGAGACACCCCGCAACAGCGTCCTGACCCACTGTGAGACCACCCACACCCACAGCCAGATCCTGACACACTGTGAAACCCCACGAACCACGCACAGTATCCAGACACACAGTGAAACCCCACACAACCCTGCCAGGGGCCTGTCACAGTGTGAGACCCCACACACCACTGACAGGGCCCTGACACCCTGTGAGACCCCACACACTCCTGGCAGGGACCTGGCAAACTGTGAGACACCACACACCCCTGACAAATTCCTGACACACTGTGAGACCGCACACACCCCTGAGAGGTTCCCGTAAAACTCTCAGAACCCTCTCACAAGACCCTGACAGGGTCTTGACACACTGCGAGACCCCACACACCCCTGACAGCAACCTGACACATTGTGAGACGCCACACACACGTAAGAGGGTCCTGACACAGATTGAGATCCCACACACATCTGACAGGCTTCTGACACACTGTGAGACCACCCATGACAGTTATCTGACACACTGTGAGACCCCACACACCCCTGACAGGGTCCTGACAAACTGTGATACCTCACACACACCCGAGAGGGTGATGACGCACTGTGAGACTCCAGCACGCCTAACAGGATCCTAACACACTGGGAGACCCCACACACCCCCAACAAGATCCTGACACACTGTGAGTCCCCACACACTCCCGACAGGGTCCTGACACACTGTGAGACCTCAAACAACCCTGTCAGGGTCCTGACACACTGTCAGACCACACACAAACCCCTGACAGTGAGCTGACACACTGTGAGACGCCACACACAACTGATAGGGACCTGACACACATTGAGATCCCACGCACACCGGAGAGGGTCCTGACACACTGTGAGACCCCCCCTGACAGTGTCCAGACACACTCTGAGACCCCACGCACACCTGGCAGGGTCCAGACAAACTGTGAGACCCCATACAACCCAGGCAGGGTCCTGACACACTGACACACTGTCAGACCACACACAAACCCCTGACAGCGAGCTGACACACTGTGATACGCCACACACAACTGATAGGGACCTGACACACATTGAGATCACACGCACACCTGAGAGGGTCCTGACACACTGTGAGACGCCCCCTGACAGTGTCCAGACACACTCTGAGACCCCACGCACACCTGGCAGGGTCCAGACAAACTGTGAGACCCCACACACCCCAAAAGGTTCCTGACACATTGTGAGACCCCACACACCCAGGATAGGGTCCTGACAGACTATGAGATCCGACACACCCCTGAGAGGGTCCAAACACACTGTGAGACCCCACAGGCCCCAAAAGGGTCCTGACACATTGTGAGACAGCACACATGCCTGACAGGGTTGAGAAACACTGTGGGACCCAACACACCCCAGAGGGGTCCTGACACACTGTGGACGCCACACACACCTGACAGGGTCCTGACACACTGTGAGTCCCCACACACTCCCGACAGGGTCCTGACGCACTGTGAGACCTCAAGCAACCCTGTCAGGGTCCTGACACACTGACACACTGTCAGACCACACACAAACCCCTGACAGCGAGCTGACACACTGTGAGACGCCACACACAACTGATAGGGACCTGACACACATTGAGATCACACGCACACCTGAGAGGGTCCTGACACACTGTGAGACGCCCCCTGACAGTGTCCAGACACACTCTGAGACCCCACGCACACCTGGCAGGGTCCAGACAAACTGTGAGACCCCACACAACCCAGGCAGGGTCCTGACGCACTGTAAGACCCCACACACCCCTGACAGCGACCTGACATACTGTGAGACCCCACACACCCCTGACAGCGACCTGACATACTGTGAGAAACTGCACACACCTGGCAGTGACCTGACACACTGTGCGACCCCACACACCCCTGACAGGGTCCTGACACACTGTGCGACCCCACACACCCCTGACAGGGTCCTGACATACTATGAAACCCCACACACCCCTGGCACTGTCCAGTCAAACTGTAAAACCCCACACCCCCATGACAGGGTCCTGTCACACTGTGAGACCGCACACACCCCTGACAGGCTCAGGAAACGCTGTGAGATGCCACACACGCCTGAGAGGGCCCTGACACACTGTGAGACCTCACACAACCCGACAGGGTCCTGACACAGTGTGAGACCCCACACACCCATCACAGGGACCTGACACACAGTGAGACCCCACACGCCCCTGACAGGGACCTGACACATTGTGAGACGCCGCACACCCCTGACAACGTCCTGACACACATTGATATCCCACACACTATTCACACGGTCCTGACACTCTGTGAGACCCCACACACACCTGAAAAGGTCCTGACACACTGTGACACCCCACACACCACTGACAGGGACCTGACACACTTTAAGACCACACACACAACTGACAGACAGGGTCCTGACACTCTGTGAGACCCCACACACTATTGACACGTTCCTGACACACTGTGAGACCACACACACCCCTGACAAGGACCTGACGCACTGTGAGACTCCACACTCACCTGACAGGGTCCTGACAGACTGTGAGACCACACACACCCTGGATAGCGTCCTGACAGACTGTGAGATGCCACACACCCCTGACAGGGTCCTGACACACATTGCGATCCCACACACATCTGAGAGGGTTCTGACACAGTATGAGACCCCACAAACCACTCACAGTGTCCTGACACACTGTGAAACCCCACATAACCCTGACAGGGTCCTGGCACACTGTGAGTCCTAACACACCCCCGAGAGGGTGATGACACACTGTGAGTCCTAACACACCCCTAACAAGATCCTGATGCACTGTGAGACACCACACACCCCTGACAGGGTTCTGACACACTGTGAGTCCTAACACACCCCCGAGAGGGTGATGACACACTGTGAGACCCCAGACACCCCTAACAAGATCCTGATGCACTGTGAGACACCACACACCCCTGACAGGGTTCTGACACACCGTGAGTCCTAACACACCCCCGAGAGGGTGATGACACACTGTAAGACCCCACACACCCCTGAGAGGGTCCTGACACACGGTGAGATCCCACACACCCCTGACAGTGTTCAGACACACTGTGAGACACCACACACCCCTGACAGTGTCCTGACACACTGTGAAACCCCACATAACCCTGACAGGGTCCTGGCACACTGTGAGTCCTAACACACCCCCGAGAGGGTGATGACACACTGTGAGACCCCAGACACCCCTAACAAGATCCTGATGCACTGTGAGACGCCACACGCATGACAGGGTTCTGACACACTGTGAGACGCCATACGCATGACAGGGTCCGGACACACATTGAAATCCCACACACATCTGAGATGGTCATGATACACTGTGAGACCGCCCCACCCTCCCCGACAGTGTCCAGACAAACTGTGAGACCTCACATACCCCTGGCAGGGTCCAGACACACTGTGAGACCTCACACAACCTAGGTAGGGTCCTGACACACTGTAAGACCCCATACACCCCTGAGAGGGTCCTGACACACGGTGAGATCCCACACACCCCTGACAGGGATCAGAAGCACTGTGAGACCCCACACACCCCAAAAGGATCCTGACACACTGTGAGATTCCCCCCCACCCCCAGAAAAGGGTCCCGACACACTGTGAGACCCCCAAACAAATCACAGGGTCCTGACACACAGTGAAACCCCACAAACCCGTGACAGCGTCCTGACAGACTGTGAGAACCCACACACCCCTGGTATGGTTCAAACACGCTGTGAGACCCCACACACAACTGACAGACAGTGTCCTGTTACACTGTGAGACCCCACACACTCCTGACAGGGACCTGACACACTGTGAGACCCCACACACACCTGAAAGGGCTCCTGACACACTGTGAGATCCAACACACCCCTGACAGTGACCTGACGCACTGTGAGACGCCACACAGCCCTGACAGGGTCCTGACACACATTGCGATCCCATACACACCTGAGAGGGTTCTGACTCACTGTTAGATCCCCCACAACAGCATCCTGACACACTGTGAGACCCCCCACAACCACCACAAGATCCTGACACACTGTGAAACCGCACAAACCACTCACAGTGCCTTGACACACAGTGAAACCCCACACACCCCTGACAGGGACCTGACACACTGTGAGACCCCACACACCCGTGACAGGGTTCAGAAACACTGTGAGACCCCACACACCCCAGAGGGGTCCTGACACACTGTGAGACCACACACCCCTGACAGGGTCCTGACACACACTGCGATCCCACACAACCCTGGCAGGGTCCTGACCCACTGTGGACGCCACACACACCTGACAGGGTCCTGACACACTGTGAGACCCCACACACCCCAAAAGGTTCCTGACACATTGTGAGACCCCACACACCCAGGATAGGGTCCTGACAGACTATGAGATCCGACACACCCCTGAGAGGGTCCAAACACACTGTGAGACCCCACAGGCCCCAAAAGGGTCCTGACACATTGTGAGACAGCACACATGCCTGACAGGGTTGAGAAACACTGTGGGACCCAACACACCCCAGAGGGGTCCTGACACATTGTGGATGCCACACACACCTGACAGCGTCCTGACGCACTGTGAGACGCCACACATCCCTGACAGGGACGTGACGCACTGTGAGACCCCAGACATCCCTGGCACGGTCCTGACACATTGTGAGACCACACACACAACTGACAGACAGGTTCCTGACACATTGTGAGACCCCACACACCCAGGATATGGTCCTGACAGACTGTGAGATCCAACACACTCCTGAGAGGGTCCTGACACTCTGTGAGATCCCACGTACCCCTGACAGGGCCCCGACACATTGTCAGACCCCACACACCTCTGACGGGGACCTGACACACTGTGAGATTCCACGCACCCCTCACAGTGTCCGGACACACTGTGGGACCCCACACACTCCTGACATGGTCCTGACACACTGTGAGACCCCACAGGCCCCAAAAGGGTCCTGACACATTGTGAGACGGCACACATGCCTGACAGGGTTCAGAAACACTGTGGGACCCCACTCACCCCAGAGGGGTCCTGACACACTGTGAGACACCACACACCCCAAAAGGGTCCTGACACACTGTGAGACCCCACAGGCCCCAAAAGGGTCCTGACACATTGTGAGACCCCACAGGCCCCAAAAAGGTCCTGACACATGTGAGACCGCACACACCCCTGACAGGGTTCAGAAACGCTGTGAGAC
Source organism: Mobula birostris (assembly GCF_030028105.1). NCBI lineage: Eukaryota > Metazoa > Chordata > Chondrichthyes > Myliobatiformes > Myliobatidae > Mobula > Mobula birostris. Next base: position 26,914,334 of record NC_092382.1, on the reverse strand, counting down.
CCCCCACACCCCAGAAGGGACATGACGCACTGTCAGACGCCACACACCCCTGACAGGGACATGACGCACTGTGAGACGCCACATAACCCTGACAGGGTCCTGACACACATTGTGATCCCACACACATCAGTGTCCAGACAACCAGTGAGACCCCACACACCCCGGCACAGCTCCTGACACACTGTGAGACCCCTCCCACCCCTGACAGGCTCCTGAAAACTGTGAGACCCCACACAACCCTGACACAGTCCTGACACACTGTGAGACCACACACACCCCTCACAGGATCGTGACACACCACGCGACACCACACACACATGAAAGGGTCCGGACACACTGTGAGACCCCACACACCCCTGGCACGGTCCTGACACACTGTGAGACCCCACGCACCCTTGACAGGGCCCTGACACATTGTCAGACCCCACACACCTCTGACGGGGACCTGACACACTGTGAGACCCTACACACCCCTGACAGGGTGCTGACACACAGCGAGACCCTACACACCCCTGACAGGGTCCGGACACACTGTGAGACCCCACACACTCCTGACATGGTCCTGACAAACTGTGAGACCCCACATACCCCGGACAGGGTCCTATAGAAAATAGACAAGAGACATTAGGTGCAGGAGTAGGCCATTCGACCCTTCGAGCCTGAACCGCCATTCACTGTGATCATGGCTGATCATCCACAATCAGAATCCAGTTCCTGCCTTATCACGTAACCTTTGATTCCACTATCTTTAAGAGCTCTATCCATCTCTTTCTAAAAAACATCCAGAGACTTTGCCTCCACAGCCTTCCGGTGCAGAGCATTCCATATATCCACCACTCTCTGGGTGAAAAAGTTTTTCCTGAATTCCGTTCTAAATGGCCTACCCCTTATTCTTAAACTGTGGCCTTTGGTTCTGGACTCACCCATCAGCAGGAACATGTTTCCTGCCTCCAGCATGTCCAATCCCTTAATAATTATAGATGTTTCAATTAGATCCCCTCTCGGCCTTCTAAATTCCAGAGTATACAGGCCCAGTCGCTCCAATCTTTCGACATATGACAGTCCCGCCATCCCGGGAATTAACCTTGTGAACCTACGCTGCACTCCCTCAATAGCAAGAATGTCCTTCCTCAAATTTGGAGACCAAAACTGCACACAGTACTCCAGGTGTGGTCTCACCAGGGCCCTGTACAGCTGCAGAAGGACTTCTTTGCTCTAATACTCAATTCCCCTTGTTATGAAGGCCAGCATGCGATTAGCTTTCTTCACTGCCTGCTGTACTTGCATGCTTGCTTTCACACTGATGACACTCTGTGATACCCCACACACCCCTGACAGGGACCTGACACAGTGTGAGACCCCACACACCCCTGACAGGGTCCTGACATACTGTGAGACCCCACACACCCCTGACAGGACCCTGACACACTGTGAGACCCCACACACCCCTGACAGGGACCTGACACACTGTGAGACCCCACACACCCCTGACAGGGTCCTGACACACTGTGAGACCCCACACACCCCTAAGAGGACCCTGACACACTGTGAGACCCCACACACCCCTGACATAGTCCTGACATACTGTGAGACCCCACACACCCTGGATAGGGTCCTGACACACTGTGAGACCCGACACAGCCCAAACGGGTCCTGACACACTGTGAGACCGCACACACCCCTCACAGGTTCCTGACACACTGAGACCCCACACACCCCTGACAGGGACCTGACGCACTATGAAACGCCACACACCCCTGACAGGGTCCAGACACACATTGCGATCCCACATACATCTGAGAGGGTTCTGACACACTGTGAGACACCCCGCAACAGCGTCCTGACCCACTGTGAGACCACCCACACCCACAGCCAGATCCTGACACACTGTGAAACCCCACGAACCACGCACAGTATCCAGACACACAGTGAAACCCCACACAACCCTGCCAGGGGCCTGTCACAGTGTGAGACCCCACACACCACTGACAGGGCCCTGACACCCTGTGAGACCCCACACACTCCTGGCAGGGACCTGGCAAACTGTGAGACACCACACACCCCTGACAAATTCCTGACACACTGTGAGACCGCACACACCCCTGAGAGGTTCCCGTAAAACTCTCAGAACCCTCTCACAAGACCCTGACAGGGTCTTGACACACTGCGAGACCCCACACACCCCTGACAGCAACCTGACACATTGTGAGACGCCACACACACGTAAGAGGGTCCTGACACAGATTGAGATCCCACACACATCTGACAGGCTCCTGACACACTGTGAGACCACCCATGACAGTTATCTGACACACTGTGAGACCCCACACACCCCTGACAGGGTCCTGACAAACTGTGATACCTCACACACACCCGAGAGGGTGATGACGCACTGTGAGACTCCAGCACGCCTAACAGGATCCTAACACACTGGGAGACCCCACACACCCCCAACAAGATCCTGACACACTGTGAGTCCCCACACACTCCCGACAGGGTCCTGACACACTGTGAGACCTCAAACAACCCTGTCAGGGTCCTGACACACTGTCAGACCACACACAAACCCCTGACAGTGAGCTGACACACTGTGAGACGCCACACACAACTGATAGGGACCTGACACACATTGAGATCCCACGCACACCGGAGAGGGTCCTGACACACTGTGAGACCCCCCCTGACAGTGTCCAGACACACTCTGAGACCCCACGCACACCTGGCAGGGTCCAGACAAACTGTGAGACCCCACACAACCCAGGCAGGGTCCTGACACACTGACACACTGTCAGACCACACACAAACCCCTGACAGCGAGCTGACACACTGTGATACGCCACACACAACTGATAGGGACCTGACACACATTGAGATCACACGCACACCTGAGAGGGTCCTGACACACTGTGAGACGCCCCCTGACAGTGTCCAGACACACTCTGAGACCCCACGCACACCTGGCAGGGTCCAGACAAACTGTGAGACCCCACACACCCCAAAAGGTTCCTGACACATTGTGAGACCCCACACACCCAGGATAGGGTCCTGACAGACTATGAGATCCGACACACCCCTGAGAGGGTCCAAACACACTGTGAGACCCCACAGGCCCCAAAAGGGTCCTGACACATTGTGAGACAGCACACATGCCTGACAGGGTTGAGAAACACTGTGGGACCCAACACACCCCAGAGGGGTCCTGACACACTGTGGACGCCACACACACCTGACAGGGTCCTGACACACTGTGAGTCCCCACACACTCCCGACAGGGTCCTGACGCACTGTGAGACCTCAAGCAACCCTGTCAGGGTCCTGACACACTGACACACTGTCAGACCACACACAAACCCCTGACAGCGAGCTGACACACTGTGAGACGCCACACACAACTGATAGGGACCTGACACACATTGAGATCACACGCACACCTGAGAGGGTCCTGACACACTGTGAGACGCCCCCTGACAGTGTCCAGACACACTCTGAGACCCCACGCACACCTGGCAGGGTCCAGACAAACTGTGAGACCCCACACAACCCAGGCAGGGTCCTGACGCACTGTAAGACCCCACACACCCCTGACAGCGACCTGACATACTGTGAGACCCCACACACCCCTGACAGCGACCTGACATACTGTGAGAAACTGCACACACCTGGCAGTGACCTGACACACTGTGCGACCCCACACACCCCTGACAGGGTCCTGACACACTGTGCGACCCCACACACCCCTGACAGGGTCCTGACATACTATGAAACCCCACACACCCCTGGCACTGTCCAGTCAAACTGTAAAACCCCACACCCCCATGACAGGGTCCTGTCACACTGTGAGACCGCACACACCCCTGACAGGCTCAGGAAACGCTGTGAGATGCCACACACGCCTGAGAGGGCCCTGACACACTGTGAGACCTCACACAACCCGACAGGGTCCTGACACAGTGTGAGACCCCACACACCCATCACAGGGACCTGACACACAGTGAGACCTCACACGCCCCTGACAGGGACCTGACACATTGTGAGACGCCGCACACCCCTGACAACGTCCTGACACACATTGATATCCCACACACTATTCACACGGTCCTGACACTCTGTGAGACCCCACACACACCTGAAAAGGTCCTGACACACTGTGACACCCCACACACCACTGACAGGGACCTGACACACTTTAAGACCACACACACAACTGACAGACAGGGTCCTGACACTCTGTGAGACCCCACACATCCCTAACAGGGTCCTGACACTCTGTGAGACCCCACACACTATTGACACGTTCCTGACACACTGTGAGACCACACACACCCCTGACAGGGACCTGACGCACTGTGAAACCCCACATAACCCTGACAGGGTCCTGGCACACTGTGAGTCCTAACACACCCCCGAGAGGGTGATGACACACTGTGAGACCCCAGACACCCCTAACAAGATCCTGATGCACTGTGAGATGCCACACGCATGACAGGGTCCGGACACACATTGAGATCCCACACACATCTGAGACAGTCATGATACACTGTGAGACCGCCCCACCCTCCCCGACAGTGTCCAGACAAACTGTGAGACCTCACACACCCCTGACAGGGTCCTGACACACATTGTGATCCCACACACATCTGAGAGGGTTCTGACACACTGTGAGACCCCACAAACCACTCACAGTGTCCTGACACACTGTGAAACCCCACATAACCCTGACAGGGTCCTGGCACACTGTGAGTCCTAACACACCCCCGAGAGGGTGATGACACACTGTGAGACCCCAGACACCCCTAACAAGATCCTGATGCACTGTGAGACGCCACACGCATGACAGGGTCCGGACACACATTGAAATCCCACACACATCTGAGATGGTCATGATACACTGTGAGACCGCCCCACCCTCCCCGACAGTGTCCAGACAAACTGTGAGACCTCACATACCCCTGGCAGGGTCCAGACACACTGTGAGACCTCACACAACCTAGGTAGGGTCCTGACACACTGTAAGACCCCACACACCCCTGAGAGGGTCCTGACACACGGTGAGATCCCACACACCCCTGACAGGGTTCAGAAGCACTGTGAGACCCCACACACCCCAAAAGGATCCTGACACACTGTGAGATTCCCTCCCACCCCCAGAAAAGGGTCCCGACACACTGTGAGACCCCCAAACAAATCACTGGGTCCTGACACACAGTGAAACCCCACAAACCCGTGACAGCGTCCTGACAGACTGTGAGAACCCACACACCCCTGGTATGGTTCAAACACGCTGTGAGACCCCACACACAACTGACAGACAGTGTCCTGTCACACTGTGAGACCCCACACACTCCTGACAGGGACCTGACACACTGTGAGACCCCACACACACCTGAAAGGGCTCCTGACACACTGTGAGATCCAACACACCCCTGACAGTGACCTGACGCACTGTGAGACGCCACACAGCCCTGACAGGGTCCTGACACACATTGCGATCCCATACACACCTGAGAGGGTTCTGACTCACTGTTAGATCCCCCACAACAGCATCCTGACACACTGTGAGACCCCCCACAACCACCACAAGATCCTGACACACTGTGAAACCGCACAAACCACTCACAGTGCCTTGACACACAGTGAAACCCCACACACCCCTGACAGGGACCTGACACACTGTGAGACCCCACACACCCGTGACAGGGTTCAGAAACACTGTGAGACCCCACACACCCCAGAGGGGTCCTGACACACTGTGAGACCACACACCCCTGACAGGGGCCTGACACACTCCAAGACCCCACACAACCCTGGCAGGGTCCTGACACACTCTGAGACCCCCCACCCCCGGAAAAGGGTCCTGACACACTGTGAAACCCCGCAAACCAGTAACAGGGTCCTGACACACTGCAAAACCCCAGAAACCCGTGACAGCGTCCTGACAGACTGTGAGACCCCACACACCCCTGACAGGGCCCTGACGCACTGTGAGACGCCACACAGCCCTAACAGGGTCCTGACACACATTGCGATCCCATACACACCTGAGAGGGTTCTGACTCACTGTTAGATCCCCCACAACAGCATCCTGACACACTGTGAGACCACCCACAACCACCACAAGATCCTGACACACTGTGAAACCGCACAAACCACTCACAGTGCCTTGACACACAGTGAAACCCCACACACCCCTGACAGGGACCTGACACACTGTGAGACCCCACACACCCGTGACAGGGTTCAGAAACACTGTGAGATCCAACACACCCCTGACAGTGACCTGACGCACTGTGAGACGCCACACAGCCCTGACAGGGTCCTGACACACATTGCGATCCCATACACACCTGAGAGGGTTCTGACTCACTGTTAGATCCCCCACAACAGCATCCTGACACACTGTGAGACCCCCCACAACCACCACAAGATCCTGACACACTGTGAAACCGCACAAACCACTCACAGTGCCTTGACACACAGTGAAACCCCACACACCCCTGACAGGGACCTGACACACTGTGAGACCCCACACACCCGTGACAGGGTTCAGAAACACTGTGAGACCCCACACACCCCAGAGGGGTCCTGACACACTGTGAGACCACACACCCCTGACAGGGTCCTGACACACACTGCGATCCCACACAACCCTGGCAAGGTCCTGACCCACTGTGGACGCCACACACACCTGACAGGGTCCTGACACACTGTGAGACCCCACACACCCCAAAAGGTTCCTGACACATTGTGAGACCCCACACACCCAGGATAGGGTCCTGACAGACTATGAGATCCGACACACCCCTGAGAGGGTCCAAACACACTGTGAGACCCCACAGGCCCCAAAAGGGTCCTGACACATTGTGAGACAGCACACATGCCTGACAGGGTTGAGAAACACTGTGGGACCCAACACACCCCAGAGGGGTCCTGACACATTGTGGATGCCACACACACCTGACAGCGTCCTGACGCACTGTGAGACGCCACACATCCCTGACAGGGACGTGACGCACTGTGAGACCCCAGACATCCCTGGCACGGTCCTGACACATTGTGAGACCACACACACAACTGACAGACAGGTTCCTGACACATTGTGAGACCCCACACACCCAGGATATGGTCCTGACAGACTGTGAGATCCAACACACTCCTGAGAGGGTCCTGACACTCTGTGAGATCCCACGTACCCCTGACAGGGCCCCGACACATTGTCAGACCCCACACACCTCTGACGGGGACCTGACACACTGTGAGATTCCACGCACCCCTCACAGTGTCCGGACACACTGTGGGACCCCACACACTCCTGACATGGTCCTGACACACTGTGAGACCCCACAGGCCCCAAAAGGGTCCTGACACATTGTGAGACGGCACACATGCCTGACAGGGTTCAGAAACACTGTGGGACCCCACTCACCCCAGAGGGGTCCTGACACACTGTGAGACACCACACACCCCAAAAGGGTCCTGACACACTGTGAGACCCCACAGGCCCCAAAAGGGTCCTGACACATTGTGAGACCCCACAGGCCCCAAAAAGGTCCTGACACATGTGAGACCGCACACACCCCTGACAGGGTTCAGAAACGCTGTGAGACCCCCCACACCCCAGAAGGGACATGACGCACTGTCAGACGCCACACACCCCTGACAGGGACATGACGCACTGTGAGACGCCACATAACCCTGACAGGGTCCTGACACACATTGTGATCCCACACACATCAGTGTCCAGACAACCAGTGAGACCCCACACACCCCGGCACAGCTCCTGACACACTGTGAGACCCCTCCCACCCCTGACAGGCTCCTGAAAACTGTGAGACCCCACACAACCCTGACACAGTCCTGACACACTGTGAGACCACACACACCCCTCACAGGATCGTGACACACCACGCGACACCACACACACATGAAAGGGTCCGGACACACTGTGAGACCCCACACACCCCTGGCACGGTCCTGACACACTGTGAGACCCCACGCACCCTTGACAGGGCCCTGACACATTGTCAGACCCCACACACCTCTGACGGGGACCTGACACACTGTGAGACCCTACACACCCCTGACAGGGTGCTGACACACAGCGAGACCCTACACACCCCTGACAGGGTCCGGACACACTGTGAGACCCCACACACTCCTGACATGGTCCTGACAAACTGTGAGACCCCACATACCCCGGACAGGGTCCTATAGAAAATAGACAAGAGACATTAGGTGCAGGAGTAGGCCATTCGACCCTTCGAGCCTGAACCGCCATTCACTGTGATCATGGCTGATCATCCACAATCAGAATCCAGTTCCTGCCTTATCACGTAACCTTTGATTCCACTATCTTTAAGAGCTCTATCCATCTCTTTCTAAAAAACATCCAGAGACTTTGCCTCCACAGCCTTCCGGTGCAGAGCATTCCATATATCCACCACTCTCTGGGTGAAAAAGTTTTTCCTGAATTCCGTTCTAAATGGCCTACCCCTTATTCTTAAACTGTGGCCTTTGGTTCTGGACTCACCCATCAGCAGGAACATGTTTCCTGCCTCCAGCATGTCCAATCCCTTAATAATTATAGATGTTTCAATTAGATCCCCTCTCGGCCTTCTAAATTCCAGAGTATACAGGCCCAGTCGCTCCAATCTTTCGACATATGACAGTCCCGCCATCCCGGGAATTAACCTTGTGAACCTACGCTGCACTCCCTCAATAGCAAGAATGTCCTTCCTCAAATTTGGAGACCAAAACTGCACACAGTACTCCAGGTGTGGTCTCACCAGGGCCCTGTACAGCTGCAGAAGGACTTCTTTGCTCTAATACTCAATTCCCCTTGTTATGAAGGCCAGCATGCGATTAGCTTTCTTCACTGCCTGCTGTACTTGCATGCTTGCTTTCACACTGATGACACTCTGTGATACCCCACACACCCCTGACAGGGACCTGACACAGTGTGAGACCCCACACACCCCTGACAGGGTCCTGACATACTGTGAGACCCCACACACCCCTGACAGGACCCTGACACACTGTGAGACCCCACACACCCCTGACAGGGACCTGACACACTGTGAGACCCCACACACCCCTGACAGGGTCCTGACACACTGTGAGACCCCACACACCCCTAAGAGGACCCTGACACACTGTGAGACCCCACACACCCCTGACATAGTCCTGACATACTGTGAGACCCCACACACCCTGGATAGGGTCCTGACACACTGTGAGACCCGACACAGCCCAAACGGGTCCTGACACACTGTGAGACCGCACACACCCCTCACAGGTTCCTGACACACTGAGACCCCACACACCCCTGACAGGGACCTGACGCACTATGAAACGCCACACACCCCTGACAGGGTCCAGACACACATTGCGATCCCACATACATCTGAGAGGGTTCTGACACACTGTGAGACACCCCGCAACAGCGTCCTGACCCACTGTGAGACCACCCACACCCACAGCCAGATCCTGACACACTGTGAAACCCCACGAACCACGCACAGTATCCAGACACACAGTGAAACCCCACACAACCCTGCCAGGGGCCTGTCACAGTGTGAGACCCCACACACCACTGACAGGGCCCTGACACCCTGTGAGACCCCACACACTCCTGGCAGGGACCTGGCAAACTGTGAGACACCACACACCCCTGACAAATTCCTGACACACTGTGAGACCGCACACACCCCTGAGAGGTTCCCGTAAAACTCTCAGAACCCTCTCACAAGACCCTGACAGGGTCTTGACACACTGCGAGACCCCACACACCCCTGACAGCAACCTGACACATTGTGAGACGCCACACACACGTAAGAGGGTCCTGACACAGATTGAGATCCCACACACATCTGACAGGCTCCTGACACACTGTGAGACCACCCATGACAGTTATCTGACACACTGTGAGACCCCACACACCCCTGACAGGGTCCTGACAAACTGTGATACCTCACACACACCCGAGAGGGTGATGACGCACTGTGAGACTCCAGCACGCCTAACAGGATCCTAACACACTGGGAGACCCCACACACCCCCAACAAGATCCTGACACACTGTGAGTCCCCACACACTCCCGACAGGGTCCTGACACACTGTGAGACCTCAAACAACCCTGTCAGGGTCCTGACACACTGTCAGACCACACACAAACCCCTGACAGTGAGCTGACACACTGTGAGACGCCACACACAACTGATAGGGACCTGACACACATTGAGATCCCACGCACACCGGAGAGGGTCCTGACACACTGTGAGACCCCCCCTGACAGTGTCCAGACACACTCTGAGACCCCACGCACACCTGGCAGGGTCCAGACAAACTGTGAGACCCCACACAACCCAGGCAGGGTCCTGACACACTGACACACTGTCAGACCACACACAAACCCCTGACAGCGAGCTGACACACTGTGATACGCCACACACAACTGATAGGGACCTGACACACATTGAGATCACACGCACACCTGAGAGGGTCCTGACACACTGTGAGACGCCCCCTGACAGTGTCCAGACACACTCTGAGACCCCACGCACACCTGGCAGGGTCCAGACAAACTGTGAGACCCCACACACCCCAAAAGGTTCCTGACACATTGTGAGACCCCACACACCCAGGATAGGGTCCTGACAGACTATGAGATCCGACACACCCCTGAGAGGGTCCAAACACACTGTGAGACCCCACAGGCCCCAAAAGGGTCCTGACACATTGTGAGACAGCACACATGCCTGACAGGGTTGAGAAACACTGTGGGACCCAACACACCCCAGAGGGGTCCTGACACACTGTGGACGCCACACACACCTGACAGGGTCCTGACACACTGTGAGTCCCCACACACTCCCGACAGGGTCCTGACGCACTGTGAGACCTCAAGCAACCCTGTCAGGGTCCTGACACACTGACACACTGTCAGACCACACACAAACCCCTGACAGCGAGCTGACACACTGTGAGACGCCACACACAACTGATAGGGACCTGACACACATTGAGATCACACGCACACCTGAGAGGGTCCTGACACACTGTGAGACGCCCCCTGACAGTGTCCAGACACACTCTGAGACCCCACGCACACCTGGCAGGGTCCAGACAAACTGTGAGACCCCACACAACCCAGGCAGGGTCCTGACGCACTGTAAGACCCCACACACCCCTGACAGCGACCTGACATACTGTGAGACCCCACACACCCCTGACAGCGACCTGACATACTGTGAGAAACTGCACACACCTGGCAGTGACCTGACACACTGTGCGACCCCACACACCCCTGACAGGGTCCTGACACACTGTGCGACCCCACACACCCCTGACAGGGTCCTGACATACTATGAAACCCCACACACCCCTGGCACTGTCCAGTCAAACTGTAAAACCCCACACCCCCATGACAGGGTCCTGTCACACTGTGAGACCGCACACACCCCTGACAGGCTCAGGAAACGCTGTGAGATGCCACACACGCCTGAGAGGGCCCTGACACACTGTGAGACCTCACACAACCCGACAGGGTCCTGACACAGTGTGAGACCCCACACACCCATCACAGGGACCTGACACACAGTGAGACCTCACACGCCCCTGACAGGGACCTGACACATTGTGAGACGCCGCACACCCCTGACAACGTCCTGACACACATTGATATCCCACACACTATTCACACGGTCCTGACACTCTGTGAGACCCCACACACACCTGAAAAGGTCCTGACACACTGTGACACCCCACACACCACTGACAGGGACCTGACACACTTTAAGACCACACACACAACTGACAGACAGGGTCCTGACACTCTGTGAGACCCCACACATCCCTAACAGGGTCCTGACACTCTGTGAGACCCCACACACTATTGACACGTTCCTGACACACTGTGAGACCACACACACCCCTGACAGGGACCTGACGCACTGTGAAACCCCACATAACCCTGACAGGGTCCTGGCACACTGTGAGTCCTAACACACCCCCGAGAGGGTGATGACACACTGTGAGACCCCAGACACCCCTAACAAGATCCTGATGCACTGTGAGATGCCACACGCATGACAGGGTCCGGACACACATTGAGATCCCACACACATCTGAGACAGTCATGATACACTGTGAGACCGCCCCACCCTCCCCGACAGTGTCCAGACAAACTGTGAGACCTCACACACCCCTGACAGGGTCCTGACACACATTGTGATCCCACACACATCTGAGAGGGTTCTGACACACTGTGAGACCCCACAAACCACTCACAGTGTCCTGACACACTGTGAAACCCCACATAACCCTGACAGGGTCCTGGCACACTGTGAGTCCTAACACACCCCCGAGAGGGTGATGACACACTGTGAGACCCCAGACACCCCTAACAAGATCCTGATGCACTGTGAGACGCCACACGCATGACAGGGTCCGGACACACATTGAAATCCCACACACATCTGAGATGGTCATGATACACTGTGAGACCGCCCCACCCTCCCCGACAGTGTCCAGACAAACTGTGAGACCTCACATACCCCTGGCAGGGTCCAGACACACTGTGAGACCTCACACAACCTAGGTAGGGTCCTGACACACTGTAAGACCCCACACACCCCTGAGAGGGTCCTGACACACGGTGAGATCCCACACACCCCTGACAGGGTTCAGAAGCACTGTGAGACCCCACACACCCCAAAAGGATCCTGACACACTGTGAGATTCCCTCCCACCCCCAGAAAAGGGTCCCGACACACTGTGAGACCCCCAAACAAATCACTGGGTCCTGACACACAGTGAAACCCCACAAACCCGTGACAGCGTCCTGACAGACTGTGAGAACCCACACACCCCTGGTATGGTTCAAACACGCTGTGAGACCCCACACACAACTGACAGACAGTGTCCTGTCACACTGTGAGACCCCACACACTCCTGACAGGGACCTGACACACTGTGAGACCCCACACACACCTGAAAGGGCTCCTGACACACTGTGAGATCCAACACACCCCTGACAGTGACCTGACGCACTGTGAGACGCCACACAGCCCTGACAGGGTCCTGACACACATTGCGATCCCATACACACCTGAGAGGGTTCTGACTCACTGTTAGATCCCCCACAACAGCATCCTGACACACTGTGAGACCCCCCACAACCACCACAAGATCCTGACACACTGTGAAACCGCACAAACCACTCACAGTGCCTTGACACACAGTGAAACCCCACACACCCCTGACAGGGACCTGACACACTGTGAGACCCCACACACCCGTGACAGGGTTCAGAAACACTGTGAGACCCCACACACCCCAGAGGGGTCCTGACACACTGTGAGACCACACACCCCTGACAGGGGCCTGACACACTCCAAGACCCCACACAACCCTGGCAGGGTCCTGACACACTCTGAGACCCCCCACCCCCGGAAAAGGGTCCTGACACACTGTGAAACCCCGCAAACCAGTAACAGGGTCCTGACACACTGCAAAACCCCAGAAACCCGTGACAGCGTCCTGACAGACTGTGAGACCCCACACACCCCTGACAGGGCCCTGACGCACTGTGAGACGCCACACAGCCCTAACAGGGTCCTGACACACATTGCGATCCCATACACACCTGAGAGGGTTCTGACTCACTGTTAGATCCCCCACAACAGCATCCTGACACACTGTGAGACCACCCACAACCACCACAAGATCCTGACACACTGTGAAACCGCACAAACCACTCACAGTGCCTTGACACACAGTGAAACCCCACACACCCCTGACAGGGACCTGACACACTGTGAGACCCCACACACCCGTGACAGGGTTCAGAAACACTGTGAGATCCAACACACCCCTGACAGTGACCTGACGCACTGTGAGACGCCACACAGCCCTGACAGGGTCCTGACACACATTGCGATCCCATACACACCTGAGAGGGTTCTGACTCACTGTTAGATCCCCCACAACAGCATCCTGACACACTGTGAGACCCCCCACAACCACCACAAGATCCTGACACACTGTGAAACCGCACAAACCACTCACAGTGCCTTGACACACAGTGAAACCCCACACACCCCTGACAGGGACCTGACACACTGTGAGACCCCACACACCCGTGACAGGGTTCAGAAACACTGTGAGACCCCACACACCCCAGAGGGGTCCTGACACACTGTGAGACCACACACCCCTGACAGGGGCCTGACACACTCCAAGACCCCACACAACCCTGGCAGGGTCCTGACACACTCTGAGACCCCCCACCCCCGGAAAAGGGTCCTGACACACTGTGAAACCCCGCAAACCAGTAACAGGGTCCTGACACACTGCAAAACCCCAGAAACCCGTGACAGCGTCCTGACAGACTGTGAGACCCCACACACCCCTGACAGGGTCCTGACACACTGTGAGACCCCACACACCCCTGACAGGGTCCTGACACACTGTGAGACCGCACACACCCCTGACAGTGTCCCGACGCACGGTGAAACACTGACACAGTGTGGGTCCTGACACACTATGATCCCTCAAACAACCCTGAGAGGGTCCTGACACACTGTAAGACCCCACACACCCCTGAGAGGGACCTGACACACTGTGAGACCCCACAGGCCCCAAAAGGTTCCTGACATACTGTGAGACCCCAATTAATGCAATAGCTTTGAGCTAGCTCTTGTGTATTTAAATACTGAGTTCTGAGTTGAGGCATCTAACAGTTTGTTCACTGTCTGTTCCCATGGAAGATGTTCAACAGAAACACAAGGAGACTCTGCGGGCACAAACTGAAACACTGAGAGTGAACACGATCCTGATGAGGGAGAAGGTGAAGGTTTTCCAGCTGGTTGATCGATACGCTGAGCTCACGGTCATTTCTACTGTTCGAGATCGGAGACTGGTGGAACATGAACTGCTGGCAAGAGGCAGAGACCATGAGGAGTGGAGAGAGGAACATCTCCGCAGAGAGCTGGAGAAACTCCGGACAGATCAGTTGTTCCAGAGCAGCTTTTCCCGGAGAAAATCCAAATCTGGGAGTTCGGCAGCAGTGGCCGGAGTCCCGGGAATCGGGAAAACAACAATGGTACAAAAGATTGTTTATGACTGGGCCACAGGGAAAATATTCCAACAATTCCAGTTTGTCTTCAGTTTCAAATTCCGGGATTTAAATTCCATTAACTGCAGAATAAACCTGAGAGAACTGATTCTGGATCAGTATCCTTACTTTGGGAATTTACTGAGAGAGGTCTGGAAGAACCCAGAGGGATTGCTGTTTATATTTGATGGTTTGGATGAATTCAAACACAGAATCGATTTTGCTGACAGTCGGAGAGATACAGAACCCAAGCACCAGTGCCCAGATCCCGAGTGGTGGTGTGAAGTGTCTGACATTGTGTACGGTTTAATCCAGGGCAAGCTGCTCCCAGGGTGTTCAGTGCTGGTGACCACACGTCCCACTGCGTTACATTTACTGGAAAAGGCAGAGATCGGTGTCCGGGCTGAAATCCTGGGATTTGTTGGTGAGGAACGGAAGGAATATTTCATCAGGCATTTTGAAGATCAGACAGTGGCAGAAGCTGTTTTCAAACACGTGAAGGAGAACGAGATCCTGTACACCATGAGCTACAACCCCTCCTACTGCTGGATCCTCGCTCTGGCACTGGGCCCCTTCTTCACACAAAGAGTCAGGGACCCGCAGCGAGTTCCCAAGACCATCACCCAACTGTATTCCTACTATATTTACAACATCCTGAAAAACCACGGCCGTGAGATTGAGAACCCCCGTGATGTGTTTCTCAGGGTTGGTCAGATGGCCTTCAGAGGAGTGTCCGATAAGAAGATTGTGTTTACAGATGGAGATTTGATCAACTACAATCTGCAGCCTTCCCAGTTCCTGTCCGGGTTCCTGATGGAGCTTTTGGAGAGAGAGGATTCAGTCCGGAGCGTGGTGTACACATTCCCACACCTCACCATCCAAGAGTTTGTAGCTGCAGTCGCACAATTCCTGAATCCACATCCCGGGGATATTCTGAGATTCCTCACTGAAGCCCACAACACGACAGACGGTCGATTTGAGGTATTTCTCCGTTTCGTTGCTGGTCTCTCCAACCCAATGGCAGCTCGGGGCCTGGAGGAGTTTCTGGGTCCATTTCCTCATCAAACAACCTGCCGGGTGATTGACTGGGTGAAGGAGGAGGTTAAACGCCAGAGTGGAAACACATGGAGTGAAGCTGGTAAAAGGAGCCTCCTGAACACATTGCACTACCTGTTTGAGTCTCAGAATCGTGGACTGGCTCAGGCCACACTGGGATCTGTGAAAACACTTTCATTCAGTGAAATGACACTGACCCCGATTGACTGCGCGGTCCTGTCTCATGGCATCGGACTCTGTGATAGAATAAAACACCTCGACCTGGAGAACTGCCACATTCAGTGTGAAGGAATCCAGCGGCTGGGACCCGGGCTGCACAAGTGCCAGGAGTTGGGGTAACTTGATTTATCTCTCACTCTGAACTGTGAAACTGTCCAGTTGTGTTGTTTAATGTAAAGGGATTTGGGTAAAACTGTGATAAATACGATTGTGAAGAATTGTGACAAATGCCATCACCCTTCGTCCAGTGGGATCTCACTTCCCCATCCCCGTTCCTCCTTCATCCCTGCCTCTCCCGACCCTCTCACATCAGGAACACTTTTCTAACCATCGGGGAATGAAACAGGATATGTGGAGTTTACAGGGTCACACCGACAGACTAAATTACTGACATTCGGTGAATACCCTGGAGCTGGGCAGTGAGGGACATTGACAGTGATGGGAACTCCGATCAGTGATTTACTGAAGGGTTTAATGTTTCCTGAAATATCCGAGTGAGAGAAATTCCCTCAGACCCACAGTTTGAATCACTTTGTTCATCAATTTGTCTGTTTGTGTTTAGACTGAGTGATAATGAACTGGGAGATTCAGGAGTGAAACTGGTGTCTGCGGCTCTGAGGAACCCGGAGTGTAAAATACAGAAACTGGAGTAAGTACCAGACTGTGGGAGATTGTGTTTACAGTCACTGGGTGTCTGACGCTGAACATTAATGTGATCAGTAATTGTGTTACTGATAAACACTGGGGATTTGTACCGTCTCCAGTCTCTCTGTGTCCTTCACCCTCACTCTCTCTCATCTCCAGGCTGGAGAATGTCGGTCTCACAGATTCTGGTGTCGAGGATCTCGTCTCCGCTCTCAGTACAAACCCATCAGTGACGGAGCTGAACCTGAGTGATAATAAACTGGGAGATTCAGGAGTGAAACTGGTGTCTGCGGCTCTGAGGAACCCGGAGTGTAAAATACAGAAACTGTGGTAAGTACCAGACTGTGGGAGATTGTGTTTACAGTCACTGGGTGTCTGACACTGAACATTAATGTGATCAGTAATTGTGTTACTGATAAACACTGGGGATTTGTACCGTCTCCTGTCTCTCTGTGTCCTTCACCCTCACTCTCTCTCATCTCCAGGCTGGACAGTGTCGGTCTCACAGATTCTGGTGCCGAGGATCTTGTCTCCGCTCTCAGTACAAACCCATCACTGACGGAGCTGGACCTGGGATCAAACTCACTGACAGACCGAACTGTCCCCGCTCTCCGCCGCCTCATACTGACCCTCCCGAGTCTGAAGCTGATCGGGTGAGTGTTTGTGTTAATGTTCAATGTGATAAAATATCAGCGGATCCGCGGGTTTTCTGGTGATATTTGTCTGTGAGTGTTGTCCCCTGTTACTGACACTGTTGTGTGATCTGTTTATTTCATCTTTATTTCCCATCTGTTTCAGGCTGCTTCACAATCGGTTCAGTGAGACCGGGAGGAAGGAACTGAGATCTCTGCAGGAACCCAGACCCGGACTGACCGTGTTCGTGTGAACATCTGAATGTGTGAACATCCCCGCCCGCGGGATGCCGACATTTTGGCCGATTCCCCGCCCTCCCCTTTAACTCCCGCCCTTACCTTTAACTCCCGCCCCTTACCTTTAATGGCCACGCGCCAGGTTTAATTCCCAACCGTTTTTAACGGAACTAGCTTTAGGCTCGCGCTGTGCGACGCTCTCTGGTCTCCCGTGGTGACGTATTTCCGCCTCCTGTCCGGCGGCGCTGCTTCTGCCGGATGTGCGGGTTCGGGACCCCGGGAATGACACAGACGGGAAGAGCCCGGGGGCCGGGGCTCAGTCTGGGACACCGGTGTCCCGGGGTGGGATTATCCCGGGAGTACGTAATGCTGGCTGGCCTGCTGCGTTCACGGGCAACTTTTACGTTTCATGCCGGGGAATTACACAGACAGGAAGGGCCCGATGATGGCGGGTTTTTTCTGAGACACCGGCGTGGATAACTTCACTCACATCATCTCTGAACTGATTCCACAACCTACGGACTCACTTTCAAATAATTTACAACTCGTGTCAGTATTATTTAATATTTTATTTGCACAAATTTCCCTTCCTTTGCACGTTGCTTGTTGGTTAGTCTTTGTTTTTGTATAGTTTTTCATAAATTCTGCTATATTGATTTATTGTCCTGTAAATGACTGCAATAAAATGAATCTCGGGGTAGTATATGGTGACAAATAAGAACTTTGATAATAAACAACACGCATCAAAGTTGCTGGTGAACGCAGCAGGCCAGGCAGCATCTCTAGGAAGAGGTACAGTCGAGACCCTTCGTCAGGACTAACTGAGGGAAGAGTGAGTAAGAGATTTGAAAGTTGGAGGGGGAGGGGGAGATCCAAAATGATAGGAGAAGACAGGAGGGGGAGGGATGGAGCCAAGAGGTGGACAGGTGATTGGCAAAAGGGACATGAGAGGATCATGGGACAGGAGGTCCAGGGAGAAGGAAAAGGGGGAGGAGGGGGAACCCAGAGGATGGGCAAGGGGACAAAAAGGGGAAATAATAAATAAAGTCCCATCACACACTCGTGGGGTCAGACACAGCATGAAACTCCCTCTACACCATCCCATCACACACTCCCGGGGTCAAACACAGAGTGAATCTCCCACCACACCATCCCATCACACACTCCCGGGGTCAGACACAGCGTGAATCTCCCACCACACCGTCCCATCACACACTCCCGGGGTCAGACACAGCGTGAATCTCCCACCACACCGTCCCATCACACACTCCCGGGGTCAGACACAGCGTGAATCTCCCACCACACCGTCCCATCACACACTCCCGGGGTCAGACACAGCGTGAATCTCCCACCACACCGTCCCATCACACACTCCCGGGGTCAGACACAGCGTGAAGCTCCCTCCACGCCGTTCCATCACACAATCCCAGTGACTCCCTTGTCCATTCGTCCCCCCCACATCCCTTCCCACCTATCTCCCACCCAGCACTAATCCTTGTAAGCGGAACAAGTGCTACACATGCCCTTACACTTCCTCCCTCACCACCATTCAGGGCCCCAGACAGTCCTTCCAGGTGAGGCGAGACTTCACCTGTGAGTCGGCTGGGGTGATATACTGCGTCCGGTGCTCCCGATGTGGCCTTCTATATATTGGCGAGACCCGACGCAGACTGGGAGACCGCTTTGCTGAACAACTAAGCCCTGTCCACCAGAGAAAGCAGGATCTCCCAGTGGCCACACATTTTAATTCCACGTCCCATTCCCATTCTGACATGTCTTTCCACGGCCTCCTCTACTGTAAGGTGAAGCCACACTCAGATTGGAGGAACAACACCTTATATTCCGTCTGGGTAGCCTCCAACCTGATGGCATGAACATTGACTTCTCTAACTTCAGTTAATGCCCCACCTCTGCTTTGTACCCCATCCCTTATTTATTATTTATTATCATTATTATTTTTCCCCATTTTTTCTCTCCCTTTTTTCTCCCTCTGTCCCTCTCACTATAGTGGGTTCACCTCCCCTTTCTTTTTCCCTAGGCCTCCTGTCCCATGACCCCCCCCCTTCTCCAACTCTGTATACCGTTTGCCAATTAACTGTCCAGCTCTTGGCCCCATTCCTCCCCCTCCCCCTCCCACTTTCCAATCTCTGTCTATCTCTTCTTTAAATTAGTCCTGACGAAGGGTCTCAACCCGAAACGTCGACTGTACCTCTTCCTAGAGATGCTGCCTGGCCTGCTGTGTTCACCAGAATTTTTGTGTGTGTTCCTTGGTTAATGTGGCCGCCAGGGATGGAGTGAGACACTGACTTACAATGGTCACAGTCGCACACAGAATCTATGGCGAAGGAACATGCGGTGCCCGTGGATACAATCCCGGGATCGAGTGTCTTATTGATTATAATAACAGTATTTTAATTTGTGTTT
The DNA here is from genome assembly GCF_030028105.1 of Mobula birostris. Lineage (NCBI taxonomy): Eukaryota > Metazoa > Chordata > Chondrichthyes > Myliobatiformes > Myliobatidae > Mobula > Mobula birostris. The sequence continues at coordinate 26,894,009 of NC_092382.1, read as the reverse complement.
TATATAGTCTTGGGTATTTCATGTATGTTTTAATTCTAATAATTTTGTCATTGAATAAACTAATGTATATATCTCAGATATTCACACATACACATATACATGTGGGTTTTGGGGAGGAGGGGTGAGGGGTTTGGGAGGAAGAGGAGTGACGGGACGAGGAGTGGACTGATGAGACGGTGACCGTGGCGAAGTCATTGACTCAATAGGGGACGAAAAGGGGAGGCGAAAGTTCCTGTCACAAACTGGTGGTGACGTGGATAAGATAGATTCGGGGTGAGGAGGAATGAAACGACAGGAAGGGAGCGGGAGTGATCTGACCAGGAAGGAGGGAAAGTAATGGGACGAGGTGGGAGGGGATCTGATGGGACGGGAAGGGAGGGGAAGTTGCAGGACCAGGAAAGAGGGGTCTGAAAGGAGAGGGTGGGCAGGAACAGGATGGGGCGTGTGGGGGAAGGGTGGGTGATTTCGATCCTTCGCAAATAAGACGGACGGCAAGAAGGAGAGCGCGGACAGGGGAAATGGGGAGCGAGAGGTCGAGACGCGATCTGGGCTGATGGGACGGAGAGTTGAGTGTCTGAACGGAGGGAGAGGGGAGAGACTCACTCAACGAGAGAGGGAAGGGATCGGGTGAGGGAGCGAAATTTCCCATCGGACAACGTTCACCACCCAGAATGTGTTGGATGGCAGGAGAAAGGACAAGGGGACGGAGAGGGGAGGGTGTCAGGAGTGATGGAGTGAGTAGTGGAGAGACTCACAGGGTAACTGAAAGAGAGGGCGATGAGGAGTTGAGATTGAATAAACAGGGAGGGAAGTGAGTGGGAGTTGAGGAAAAGGATGTGACTATTTCTACGATGCTGGGAGAGCAGTTGTCAATGGTAACCATCACAAAATGGCCACCAGCCAGGGTGAGACGGGCGGTGATGGAGGGGACAGAGAGCGGAGTGTGTCAGGAGTGACCGGATGCCGCGGGTGGGACAGGGCGACTCGTAACAAGGGAGCTTGAACTGGGGGGTTCCCACGGGGAGGAATGTGACCACGGGAATGTTACCCACCAACCCCCACCCCCAACTCCGTCTCCAAAATCCGGCCTTGATTTTCCTTTCAGGCCGCTCGGCCCGAATCCTTTGGGCTGTCCCGTGGAGCGGGGAACGTGTCGTCACTGGGGCCCGTCAGAGGCCGGGGTGGGCGCCGGTTCGCTGGAGAAGATGGAGGCGAGGTCTGGCGGTGCGAGCTGGTTAGCATGGATCACCATCATTCTCTGTGGGTGGGGGAGTGGGAGGGATCAGATTGAGGAGGGGACGGAAGAAAGAGAAGGTGAGGAGAGGAGACGGGATCCACTACCCACTCCCACAGCCTCTCTCTCCCTCCGTCCCCTCTCTCCACCCCCTCTGTCCCTCCATCTCTTCCTCCCACCTCTCTCTCCCCCTCCCTATCCTCCTCTCCCCACCCCTTTCATTCCCTTTCTGCCCCCATCTCTCTCTCTTGCTCCCTCCCATCTCTCCCCACCCTCTTTCCATCTCCCCCCATCTCTCCCACCCACGTCCCATCCCCCGCCGCCCACACCCCCCCGGTGCACAGGAAGATCCCACTCACCACCGGAGGCCGCACGGCGCAGCACTCGAGGTTCCTGCAGTTGACGATGGCCGTGAGGATGGACATCACCAGGGAGACCATGCAGTTCACCAGCAAAAGCACCGTCACCCCGCTCACAGACCTCTGCCAGAGGGAGAGAGGGAGACATGGGGTGAGAGAGGGAGAGAGAAGGGCTCGGGCCGGGGAAGAGAGAGACAGAAGAGGGGGGGGGGAGAGGGTAGGGTCGGGAGCGGGAGTTTGGGGTAGGCGGAGGTGGGAGACCCAGCTGGGGAGGAAGAGACTGGGGGGCGATGGGTGAGGAAGAGAGGGGGTGGGTGGGAGAGAGATGGGGAGAAAGAGGAGAGGTGGCACAGAACAGTTGATAAAGGGAGAGTCAGACGGGGGGGGAGAGAGTGGTGGAAGTCAGAGGGTAGAGAGAGGTGGGAGGGAAATGTGAGAGGCTGGAGATGAGAGAGGTCGGACAGGGAGGGAGAGAAAGGTGGAGAACAGAGGGGGGAGAGACGGAGAGGGGATGAGGGACAGAGAGGGGTGAACGAGGCAGAGGGGGTGAGAGACGGAAAGGGGGAAAGGGGGGTGAAAGACAAAGTTGAGCAGAGAGGAGAGCTAGAGTGTGGGAGAGTTGAGAGTGTGAGAGAGAAGAGGGGTAGTTCCGAGGGAGGGGTGAGAGGGGAAGAGATAGTGAGGGGGGGGAGTGAAGAGGGAGAGATGGCCGGTAAGAAGGAGGAGGGGAAGAGTTGTTTGGGTATGGGGGTAAAGTCGGGGGAGAGGGAAGGAGCGCGTTGGGTGGGGAGAGAGGGGGAGTGTGGGAGAGGGAGATGTGTTTACAAGTGTTGGGGGGAGTGGAGAGAAATCTCTGGTAACTCCTGTCTCGGGAATGTAGCTTTCTCTTCACGGAACACATCAGGTTTCGGGTGACGGTTCCCTGAAAGTGGGGAGACGGAGAGGGGGTGACAGGGGTGACAGGTTTTGGGTGACGGAGAGGGGGTGACAGTGGTGATGGAACACACCAGGTTTCGGGTGACGGTTCCTTGAAAGTGGGGAGACGGAGAGGGGGTGACAGGTTTTGGGAGACGGAGAGGGGGTGACAGGTTTTGGGTGACGGAGAGGGGGTGACAGTGATGATGGAACACACCAGGTTTCGGGTGACGGTTCCTTGAAAGTGGGGTGACGGGGAGACGGGGCGGTGAAGGCGGCGTTCGGCATCCCCGCCATCGTCGGATCGGACACCGGGAACAGGAGACCGGAGATCCTGGGGATTTACGGGGATATCGCCGGGACTGGAGGGACTGAGTTACGGAGAGAGGTCGGGCGGGTTGGGAATTTATTCCCGGGAGTGTCGGGGTGACCTGACAGGGGTGTGTAAAACCACCAGGGGCACAGACAGGGTGAACGAACACAGACATTTCCCCAGGGTCGGGGAATCGAGATCCAGAGGGCGCAGGTTTTAGAGATTTAATAGGGGACTCCGAGGGGAAACTGTTTCACCCAGAGGGTGGCGCGTCTGTGGAAGGAGCTGCCGGGGGAGGGGACGCTACAACCGAGGGGAGGGGGGGTTCTGAGGGAGCTTGCCGTGGAGGGAGGGAGCGCTACCGGGAGGGAGGAAAGCGTCGCGGGAGAGGGGAAGGCCGAGTGGAGATCTCCGGGGGTTGACGGGGGCTGAGGGCTGGTTCGCCAGTGTGTTGGGTGTGCGGGGGGGGGGGTGCGGAACACTCACCATCCTGCACCCGGTGTAGCAGTACCCGATGCAGGGGAAGACCCGGACGGTCAGCGAGTACAGGATGACGGCGGGAGGGCAGGCGAGAGCGCAGATCACATTCGCGACCAGGCAGGCGATGGTCTGTCGCAGAGAGAGAGAGAGAGTGTGTGAAAGGGGTGACAGAGAGAGAGAGTGTGTGAAAGGGGTGACAGAGAGAGAGGGAGAGAGAGAGAGAGAGAGAGAGAGAGTGTGAAAGGGGTGACAGAGAGAGAGAGAGGGAGAGAGAGAGAGAGAGTGTGAAAGGGGTGACAGAGAGAGAGAGAGAGTGTGAAAGGGCTGACAGAGATAGAGAGAGAGAGAGAGAGGGAGTGTGGGGGGGGCGGACAGAGAGAGAGATAGACTGAGAACGACAGAGAGAAGAGGGGTGGGGAGGGACAGTGATGGGACAGAGAGAGATAACAGACGTGGGGGATGGACGGAGAGAGAGAGAGGGAGGGAGAGAGTGTGTGTCAGAGAGAGAGAGAGGGAGTATGGGGGGGCGGACTTAGAGAGAGATAGACTGAGAACGACAGAGAGAAGGGGGTGGGGAGGGACAGTGATGGGACAGAGAGAGATAACGGACGGGGGCGGATGAACGGAGAGAGAGAGAGAGAGACTGGAAAGGAGGAGAGCGGCGAGAGGAAGGCAGGAAGCAGGAAGTCGAAAGGAAGAGCGGATGGGAACAAGGGAGAGAGAGATAGAGAAATTGGAAGAGAGAGGGGGAGAAAGGTGAAAATGCAGAGGAATGAGAGAGTGTGAATGAAGGGAAGAGGGAGAGAGGGGGATAAAACCTGAGAGGAGGGAGAGAGAGGTGGAGGGAGGGAGGATGGGATGAGAGAGGGGAGGGAGGGGGGATGGGATGAGAGAGGGGAGGGAGAGAGGGGGATGGGATGAGAGGGGTGAGAGAGGAGGAGGGAGAGGGGAAGAGTGGGGGAGGGAGAGGGACAGAGGGGGATGGGATGAGAGAACGAAGGGAGGAGCGACAGAGGGGGAGGGAGAGAGGGGGATGGGATGAGAGGGGGAGGGAGAGAGGGGAGGGAGGGGGGATGGGATGAAGGGGGGTTGCGATAAGGGGGAATGGGGATGGGATAAGGGGGGAGGGAGAGGGGGGATGGGATGAGAGAGGGAGGGAGAGAGGGGGATGAGATAAGGGGGGACCCGGAGACCGGGAAACGTAAACCGTCAACGGTGGGGAGTGTCGAGGGACGGGGGGACTCGGGGAGAGAGGGACAGATCAGGAGGGAGGGGAGTGGATGGGGGGACATGGCCGGGGAAGAGAGAGGAGGGAGAGGGAGGGGAGACGGAGAGAGGGAGGGGAGAGTTGGGGGTTGAAGTGCGGGGTCGGGGAGAGAGGGACAGAGATCAGGAGGGAGGGGGTGGGGGGACATGGCCGGGGAAGAGAGAGGAGGGAGAGGGAGGGGAGAGTTGGGGGTCGGGGTCGGGGTCGGGGAGAGAGGGACAGAGATCAGGAGGGAGGGGGTGGGGGGACATGGCCGGGGAAGAGAGAGGAGGGAGAGGGAGGGGAGAGTTGGGGGTCGGGGTCGGGGAGAGAGGGACAGAGATCAGGAGGGAGGGGAGGAGCAGGGGGGACATGGCCGGGGAAGAGAGAGGAGGGAGAGGGAGGGGAGATGGAGAGAGGGAGGGGAGAGTTGGGGGTTGAAGTGCGGGATCGGGGTCGGGCAGAGAGGGACAGAGATCAGGAGGGAGGGGAGGGGGTGGGGGGACATGGCTGGGGAAGAGAGAGGAGGGAGAGGGAGGGGAGACGGAGAGAGGGAGGGGAGAGTTGGGGGTCGGGGTCGGGGAGAGAGGGACAGAGATCAGGACGGAGGGGGTGGGGGGACATGGCCGGGGAAGAGAGAGGAGGGAGAGGGAGGGGAGAGTTGGGGGTCGGGGTCGGGGAGAGAGGGACAGAGATCAGGAAGGAGGGGGTGGGGGGACATGACCGGGGAAGAGAGAGAAGGGAGAGGGAGGGGAGAGTTGGGGGTTGAAGTCCGGGGTCGGGGAGAGAGGGACAGAGATCAGGAGGGAGGGGTGGGGGGACATGGCCGAGGAAGAGAGAGGAGGGAGAGAGAGGGGAGACGGAGAGAGGGAGGGGAGAGTTGGGAGTCGGGGTTCAGGTCGGGGAGAGAGGGACAGAGATCAGGAGGGAGGGGTGGGGGGACATTGCCGGGGAAGAGAGAGGAGGGAGAGAGAGGGGAGACGGAGAGAGGGAGGGGGGAGTTGGGGGTTGGGGTTGTGGTCGGGGAGAGAGGGACAGAGATCAGGAGGGAGGGGAGGGGGTGGGGAGGACATGGCCGGGGAAGAGAGAGGAGGGAGAGGGAGGGGAGACGAAGAGAGGGAGGGGAGAGTTGGGGGGCGGGTCCTCAGCAGCAGCAGGCTTACTTGTGAGCTGAACTGCTGGATAAATATCCCCACCTGCAAAGTCATTACCGAGTAAGATATCAACATGGTCTATCCGTAGTTCAGATTGGACCCCTTTTCTGACTGGTTTCGTTACCAAGTCACATTTCAAGATTATCTTATGCAAAGGCACGACCTCTGTTCCTTTTCCAAGGCCCTTAAAGATGTTTACTTTCCCAGTGTCTGTCTCAGCACCGAATTCCAAAACATTATTTTATATCAGTGACTGGAAAGCTCCAGTACCTCTCCATATTCTAACTGGGACTGGGTTTGACCCCTCCTTCACAGACACAAACCCTTCTTAAATAAATCTCTCGAGTCCCTCTTATATTTTAACCGTCTGAACGCCGGCAGTTGGGGTTTTCTCTTTCTCCTTTCCTTTTCCCCTTTTCGCAGCAAAACAATTTGACGCCACATGGCCAGGTTTTCCACAAGAGTAACACTTAAAACTGGGAAATTTTCTCCCCGACTGCTTCCCTTCCTCCTTAGTTTTATCACTAATCCCCGGTTTACTCTCTGGTTTAGCCTGTGGATTATCTCTACTCCCTTGTGGGTTAATCTCAGTGGGGAAAAACTTAACTTTATGAGTTAGAGCATATTCGGCTGCTAACTTAGCATTTTCTGACAGTGTCGCTGCCCCTTTTCCATCTAAGTGCGTTCTTATCTCCGCCGAGACGCAGTTTTTAAACTCTTCAATCAATATTAAATTCTTCAAGTTACCAGTATTCTCATTTTCCTCTTTTGAAGCACACCACCGATGAAAGTACACGCGTTTCTCATGGGCAAACTCCAGATACGTTTGGTTCCAGGATTTTCTCAAACCTCGAATCCTTTGGCTGTAGGCCTCCGGGGCTAACTCATAAGCCTTAAACACAGCATCCTTCACTTTATCATAATCTTTTGCGTCTTCAAGAGACAGGGCTGCATATGCTTGCTGGGCCTTTCCCTTTACCACACTGTGTAGTAACACCGCCCACTGCTCCCGCGGCCACTCCCGATTACGGGTCACCTTCTCGAAATGTAGGAAATACCTATCAATTTCTGCTTCATCAAATGGAGGCACTAACCTAACTTCCCGACTGACACTAAACTTCTCCTCACGGTTCACCACCTGAGCGTTCTGTTGCCATCCCTCCCTTTCAAACGCTCTCTGTTTCTCTGCCTCTCTCATCTACAATTTCAACCTCTCTAACTTTAACTGTTCCAGGTGTACCTCCACCTCCTCATTCACTACAGGAAACCTCCTTAACTTCCCCTCTTCAAGTGTCTGTATAGAGACATAATATTCAGCTATTTTCCTTTGAATTTCTGCTTTCATCATACCTCTCTTTACATTCACTTCTTTAGCAAGGTCCCGCAACTCATATTTTCTAGCCTTCTTCACGGACACGGGGTCTGGCGGTTCCAGAAATCCCGAAACTTCCATTTCTGCTGTTTTTCCACACAACCAAATCAAAATTCCAAATCAAAAGGGATTTTTCCCAATCAATTCAAACCAGCCTCCCGACCGATTTGTTCATATCGCGGACATAGGCCCCAATTTTGTCACGTACCCCATGACAGGAATAAAGTACCAGCAGAAATAGAAACCACTTTGGAGTCTAGTATTGCTAGAAACTAATAATATTTATTAATAACTACACAATACAGAAAACTAAGTGAACATAAATCAAACAGGGTAGCAATAAGTAGATGTAAGTAAGTGTGGAATATATATACGTGTGAAAAACCAAGCTTCTTTAGGTCTAGGGGTAAAAAGATACAGTCTTACGATATTGAGTAAAGTTCAGTTCAGTTCGTGGAATTTAGTTGAATGGCGATGGAGATGGCGATGGAGAGAGAGAGAGAGAGAGAGAGAGAGAGAGAGAGTTGAGTCTTGAGGTGAGCTGTTGCCGTCGATTTTCTTGCTGTCCTCCGAAATCCTTCACAAGTCACTGACTGTGAACTAACAACAAAGAGGACCGTACTTCGGTGTGGTTGAGCTGTCTACCCAGGCCAGGGTCGGATACATAGACAACTCCCCACCGGTCTTGCCTTTGAATCTTCACTGGCAGAGCACTTGGATCGATCTGCCTGATCAGTCCTCCAAAAACCCACTTTCTCTGTGGGCACCACAAAGCTCATTTAGTGTCCCGATCATGTGTCTGAGGTTTGTATTATCTGACCTCCTATTTATTTCCCTGTGCTAAGCATCACCTGTCATTCAAAGAGTCCCTCCTACCTTTGTCTGTGAGGACATGTAAGCAAGCAACAAGTCCTTGGAATTAACATCAATAATGTCCTGTCGAGCACCTTCGAGCTGTTCAGTATTATCTCCAAAGTTAGCTCCCGTGACAGTCCAACCATCACTCTTTGTCTCTCTCTCTCTCTCTCTTCAAAACAAACCATCAATGATAAATGACTCTCCTGTAACTCTTCAAACAGTTAATGTGGACACTCCTGGATCCCTTCACACCATAAACCTCCCTCACCTCCTACCATCTTCAGGAAGGTGTGCAGAAGTTCCTGAAGTCCGATAATATCCACCTCCTCCGCCAGGAGAAGGAACATAGTCCGTTTTGCAAAGTCGTCAACATCCACACGACCCTCGACTTTCCTTGTAACTAATAAACCCATCGGCGTCCATGTCAAATTCCGTAAACGCCGCCCTGAGTTCTGTCAAACACGGAATTCGGGCGTCCCCGCCAGTTTCCAGGTTCACAGACCCGTTGAAAATGAACTGGAAGGAGCCCCATTGGGAGGCAGATAGTGGGCGTGAATAGGAAGGGGTGGGTCCCATTGGGTGTGAACGGGAAGGGGTGGGTCCCATTGGGAGTGAACGGCAAGGACTGGGTCCATTGGGTGTGCGGAAGATGGGAAGGAATGAGAAGGGGTGGGGTCCATTTGGAGTTCAGGCGATGGGGATGAATAGGCAAGGGTGGAGTTTGATTGGGAGCGTGCCCCGTGTGAGCGGACTGGAAGGGACCGCGTCCTCCTAGGAGTGCGGATGGTGGGAGAGGACGGGAAGGGGTGGGGTCCCGGTTTTGCAAAATTGTCCTCATCTTCGATTTCATCCTCAGCTACTTCTGGACCCTAGAAATCAAATGTGATTGTTAACTGCAGGGGTTCTAATATCGACCTGTACTCCCCTGCCCGTGTGTGCCCCCTCACACCTTTGCCCACTCCGTGCACCCCTTCGTTACACTACTTCTCTTCCTGCCCCTCTGACCTTCTCTACAGAGATTCCTCTGTGTGTGTGGGGGGGGGAGGGGGCGGTGGTCCCTGTGCTACAAGCTGAGAGTGTCCTCACTAATCCGTTTCAACTCGAGAATTTAGCTGATATATCTCACTCTACAGAGACCTTTTCTCCATGTCTGGGCAAGAGATGGCAAGATTGGACAGTGCAGAGGGAGCTTCACTCTGTGCCAGACCCCGGGAGTGTGTGATGGGACGTGAAGAGGGAGATTCACTCTGTGTCTGACCCCGGGAGTGTGTGATGGGACGGTGTGGAGGGAGATTCACTCTGTGTCTGACCCCAGGAGTGTCTGATGGGACGTGAAGAGGGAGATTCACTCTGTGTCTGACCCCGGGAGTGTGTGACGGGACGTGAAGAGGGAGATTCACTCTGTGTCTGACCCCGGGAGTGTATGATGGGACGGTGTGGAGGGAGATTCACTCTGTGTCTGACCCCGGGAGTGTCTGATGGGACGGTGTGGAAGGAGCTTCAGTCTATGTCTGACCCCAGGAGTGTCTGATGGGACGGTGTGGAGGGAGATTCACTCTGTGTCTGACCCCGGGAGTTTGTGATGGGATGGAGTGGAGGGAGATTCATTTTGTGTCCGACACCGGGTGTGTGCGATGGGACGGTATGGAGGGAGGTTCACTCTCTGTCTGATCCCGGGAGTGTGTGATAGGACAGTCAGGGCCACAGACAGTCCTTGCAGGTGAGGCGACATTTCACCTGTGAGTCGACTGGGGTGATATACTGCGTCCGGTGCTCCCGATGTGGCCTTCTATATATCGGCGAGACCCGACTCAGCCTGGGAAACCGTTTCGCTGAACACCCACACTCTGTCGCCAGAGAAAGCAGGATCTCCCAGTGGCCACACATTTTAATTCCACGTCCTCTTCCCATTCTTGTATGTCTGTCCACAGCCTCCTCTCCTGTCAAGATGAAGCCATACTCAGGTTGGAAGAATATCTTATGTTCTGAGTGGGTAGCCTCCAAACTGATGGCATTAACATTGACTTCTCAAACCCGTTAATGCCCCACCTCCCCTTTCTACACCATCCCTTGTTTATTTATTTATTTATTTTTAACCCTTTATGTTTTTTTCTTTTGTTTCCCCTCTCTTTTTTCTCCCTCTGTCCCTCTCACTATAACTCCTTGCCTCTCCTCTCCCCCTTTCTTTCTCGCTTGGCCTCCCATCCCACGATCCTCTCCCTTCTCCAGCCTTGTATCCATTTTGACAATCATCTTTCCAGCTCTCAGCTCCATCCCTCCCCCTCCTGTCTTCTCCAATCATTTTGAATCTCCCCCTCCCCCTCTCAAATCTCTTCATTCAGTTAGTCCTGACGAAGGGTCTCGGCCCGAAACGTCAACCGTACCTTTTCCTATAGGTGCTGCCGGACCTGCTGAGTTCCACCAGCATTTTGTGTGTGTGGCTTGAATTTCCAGCATCTGCAGATTTCCCCGTGTTTGCATTTTCTGATCTCCTTTGTCGTTTTTTTTCTGCGAGAGCAAGGAGAGTGCGCAGGGAGGTGGAGGTCAGGGTAGTGTAAGTATCTGGGGAATGAGGAAGCAGTGGTCAGCCTGGATGGGGATGGGGAGTGAAGAGATCCTGGGGACCAGACACTATTTTACTGACATCCCTGAGCTTGGAGCTGAGAGGCAGCTGTACCAGTGTGAGGAGCTCAGACCCATTCTTGCAGTACACCGGGTGCGGGGGGCAGCAGGAACCCCAGGTCACTGTTTCTCCTCTAGTGAGACTCGAGTCCGACACCAAGACAGGAAGTTACAGCGGTTTATTGATTTCATCAGGACAAATGTAAATTAAACAATGTGTGAGCTGCTGACGTGCGGAAATAAATAAGCTGCTCCCGATTCACTCACAGTCACACACAATTAACTGACCGGTGACAATGAGAGACTGGTTGAATAATCAGTCCCGTTTCTCACCGTCACTCTGCATCGGGGAACCGATGATTACAAAATCACACTTCAGGGCCGTGTCCGAGATCGCTGCAGATCCAGGGTCACTGCCGAGGTATTTGTCAATTTAACACCATTATATCAGCCAGACTGCCGAATGCACCGTCCTCAGCAAAGGGAGCAAAAGGATTCTCTCCCGGGATAATCCCACCCCGGGACACCGGTGTCCCGGACTGAGCCCCGGCCACCGGTCTCTTCCTGTCTGTGTAATTCCCCGGGGTCTCACGTGGGGGAGTCTCGAACACGCACATCCGGCGGAAGCTGTGCCGTTGGACAACAGGCGGAAATACGTCACTGAGGGACCGCTTCCGAAGTCACAGAGCGCTGAACGGGAGTCAGCTCCGTCAGAAACGTTGGGAATTAAAGCCGGCTCGCGGCCATTAAAGGTAAGGGCAGGAGTTAAAGGGGAGGGCGGGGAATCGGCCAAAATGTCGGCATCCCGCGGGCGGGGATGTTCACACATTCAGATGTTCCAACGGTCACTGTCAGTCCGGGTCTGGGTTCCTGCAGAGATCTCAGTTCCTTCATCCCGGTCTCACTGAACCGATTGTCCTCCAGACTGAAACAGATGGGAGAATAAAGATGAAATAAACAGATCACACAACAGTGTCAGTAACAGGGGACAACACTCACAGACAAATATCACCAGAAAACCCGCGGATCCGCTGATATTTTATCACATTGAACATTAACACAAACACTCACCAGATCCACTCCAGACTCGGGAGGGTCAGTATGAGGCGGCGGAGAGCGGGGACAGATCGGTCTCTGAGCGAGTTGTAACCCAGGTTCAGCTCCGTCAGTGATGGGTTTGTACTGAGAGCGGAGACGAGATCCTCGGCACCAGAATCTGTGAGACCGACATCCCACAGCCTGGAGATGAGAGAGAGTGAGGGTGAAGTACACAGAGAGAAAGGAGACGGTACAAATCCCCAGTGTTTATCAGTAACACAATTACTGATCACATTAATGTTCAGTGTCAGACACCCAGTGACTGTAAACACAATCTCCCACAGTCTGGTACTTACCACAGTTTCTGTATTTTACACTCCGGGTTCCTCAGAGCCGCAGACACCAGTTTCACTCCTGAGTCTCCCAGTTTATTAAAACCCAGGTCCAGTTCCGTCAGTGATGGGTTTGTACTGAGAGCGGAGACGAGATCCTCGGCACCAGAGTCTTTAAGACAAACACCGCCCAGCCTGGAGATGAGAGAGAGTGAGGGTGAAGGACACAGAGAGACAGGAGACGGTACAAATCCCCAGTGTTTATCAGTAACACAATTACTGATCACATTAATGTTCAGTGTCAGACACCCAGTGACCGTAAACACAATCTCCCACAGTCTGGTACTTACCACAGTTTCTGTATTTTACATTCCGGGTTCCTTAGAGCCGCAGACACCAGTTTCACTCCTGAATCTCCAAGTTTATTAAAACCCAGGTTCAGCTCTGTCAGTGATGGGTTTGTACTGAGAGCGCAGGCGAGATCCTCGGCACCAGAATCTGTGAGACCGACTTTGTCCAGACTGTAGATGAGAGAGAGTGAGGGTGAAGGACACAGAGAGACAGGAGACGGTACAAATCCCCAGTGTTTATCAGTAACACATTTAATGATTACAATAATGTTCAGTGTCAGACACCCAGTGACTGTAAACACAATCTCCCACAGTCTGGTACTTACCCCAGTGTCTGTATTTTACAGTCCGGGTTCCTCAGAGCCGCAGACACCAGTTTCACTCCTGAATCTCCCAGTTTATTCTCCCCAAGTCTAAGCACAAACAGACAAATTGATGAACAAAGTGATTCAAACGGCGGATATTTCCACAGATTGTACGGGAGGGGTGTGTCTGAACTGAGGCCCACAATCGGGAGTGGAGATGCGCCCATGGGTTCTGGGTATCTGGTAGTCAGCACAGTCACACAGGTGGACTGATGGTGATAGTCACACACGGGGAAGGGCAGGGGAGGACAATCTCACAATGGTATTTATTTCCTTCTCACTGGGACAGTCTGCTGACGGTCTCTTGTTCCTCACTGGGAAGGGGGTGTGAATCTCTGACCCACCTGCTGCAGTCAGTGTTGGTAACAGTGAGAAGGAACATTGTCAATGGACGTGTCACAGGCAGCGAGAAACACGGCCATTCCTGTGATTTACTACCATTAAACCAATGACCGTTGTTCACTGATCTGATGAAGTCTCCAACATCCCTTCACAAGGAACCACAGAACCCTCCTGTCCTTGGGGAATTACTGACCGATCCCCGGGCATTTGTCACAATTCATCACAATCTGATTTTGCTAGTTTTAACCAAATCCCTTAACATTGAAGCAACACAATGGAACATTTTCACAGCTCACAGTGAAAGATAAATCAAGTTACCTCAACTCCTGGCACTTGTGCAGCCCGGGTCCCAGCCGCTGGATTCCTTCACTCTGAATGTGGCAGTTCTCCAGGTCGAGCTGTTTTATTGTATCACAGAGTCCGATGACATGAGACAGGACCGCGCAGTCAATCGGGGTCAGTGTCAATCCACTGAATGAAAGTTTTTCCACTGATCCCAGTGCGGCCTGAGCCAGTCCACGATTCTGAGACTCAAACAGGTAGTGCAATGTGTTCAGGAGGCTCCTTTTACCAACTTCACTCCTCGTGATTCCAATCTGGCGTTTAACCTCCTCCTTCACCCAGTCAATCACCCGGCAGGTTGTTTGATGAGGAAATGGACCCAGAAACTCCTCCAGGCCCCGAGCTGTCATTGGGTTGGAGAGACCAGCAACAAAACGGAGAAATACCCCAAATCGCCCATCTGTCGTGTTGTGGGCTTCAGTGAGGAATTTCAGGATATCCCCGGGATGTGGATTCAGGAATTGTGCGACTGCAGCTACAAACTCTTGGATGGTGAGGTGTGGGAATGTGTACACCACACACCGGGCAGAATCCTCTCTCTCCAACAGCTCCATCAGGAACCCGGACAGGAACTGGGAAGGCTGCAGATTGTAGTTGATTAAATCTCCATCTGTAAACACAATCTTCTTCTCGGACACTCCTCTGAAGGCCATCTGGCCAACACTGAGTAACACCTCACGGGGGTTCTCAATCTCACGGCCGTGGTTTTTCAGGATGTTGTAAATATAGTAGGAATATAACTGAGTGATGGTCTTGGGAACTCGCTGCGGGTCCCTGAATCTTTGTGTGAAGAAGGGGCCCAGTGCCAGAGCGAGGATCCAGCAGTAGGAGGGGTTGTAGCTCATGGTGTACAGGATCTCGTTCTCCTTCACGTGTTTGAAAACAGCTTCTGCCACTGTCTGATCATCAAAATGCCTGATGAAATATTCCTTCCGTTCCTCACCAACAAATCCCAGGATTTCAGCCCGGACACCGATGCCTGCCTTTTCCAATAAATGTAACGCAGTGGGGCGGGTGGTCACCAGCACTGAACACCCTGGGAGCAGCTTGCCCTGGATTAAACTGTACACAATGTCAGACACCTCACACCACCACTCGGGATCTGGGCACTGGTGCTTGGGTTCTGTATCTCTCCGACCATCAGCAAAGTCGACGTTGTGTTTGAATTCATCCAATCCATCGAATATAAACAGTAATCCCTCCCGGTTCTTCCAGACCTCTCTCAGGGAATTCCCAAAGTAAGGATACTGATCCAGAATCAGTTCCCTCAGGTTTATTCTGCAGTGAATGGAGTTTAAATCTCTCAATTTGAAACTGAAGACAAACTGGAATTGTCGGTATATTTTTCCCGTGGCCCAGTCATAAACAATCTTTTGTACCATTGTTGTTTTCCCGACCCCTGGGACTCCGGCCACTGCTGCCGACATTCCTGTTTTGTTTCCAAAGACAGATCTTTTAAATTTTTGCAGAAAACTCCTCGTAAATAATTGATCAGTCCGGATTTTTTCCAGCTTTCCGCGGAGATGTTTCACTCTCCACTCCTCGTGGTCTCTGCCTCTTGCCAGCAGCTCATGTTCCACCAGTCTCCGATCTCGAACAGTAGAAATGACCGTGAGCTCAGCGTATCGATCAACCAGCTGGAAAACCTTCACCTTCTCCCTCATCAGGATCGTGTTCACTCTCAGTGTTTCAGTTTGTGCCCACAGAGTCTCCTTGTGTTTCTGTCGAACATCTTTGGATGGACAGAAATAGGTTGTCAATGCCCAATCTGATGAACATGGAGCACACAACAGTTTTTCTTCAATAAAAATAAAAAAACTTGTTAAAGGCATTGTTTGGGTAAAATTGGGAGGTCAGAGCTAAGAGTGTCTGAGAATGAACGATGGCCCAGAAACATTTCTGATCTGATTCAGTTTCACTGTGAAAGGCTCTCCTCTCCCCTCTGTTCGTAGTTTGCAGATTCCCTGGTGTTCCAGCGAGCACCAAGTGCACACGTGATTCTGGAGAGGAGAGTGTTGTGTGGAGCGGCTGGTTTCACCGCTTTCACTGCTCAGCTTCTGCTGAACTGGGCAACACTGCAGATGGTAACAGTGGGGGGAGGGGGGCATCTACTTGCTCTACTGACTTTTACTTTTCTCACAATGGACCCCATGTTCTTGACAGTCCTTTAGGATTAAGCTGTCAGTACTGAGCCACAGAAAAGGAACACTATTTCTGTTTCCTTCTCCAGGCTGTACCAGTCTCAATGTAACACACCCCGCACTAGTCTACAGTCTCTTACTCTCTGAGGAGCTGGTACATGACCTCAGGCAATTCCCCGATGATGTGCGGAAGAGCAGGAAGCTGAAGAGGATGGCAGCGGTAATAGGGAACTCTAAAGTCAGGGGGACAGGTAGGTGATTCTGTGGACAGAAAATGGAAACACCGATGGTCTTCGCCTCTCAGGTGCCATTGTCCAAAATGTTTCTGGACGCGTCCACAGTATCCTGAGAAAGGATGTTCAGCAGCCAGAGGTCGGGGCAAACGTTCGTACCGACGACATAGGAAGAGAAAAGGGAGGAGGTCTGGAAAACAGAACACAGGGAGTTAGGTAAAAAGCTGAGAAGCAGGACCTCAAATGTAGTCATCTCAGGACAGCTGCCTGTGCCACCCGACAGTGGCAATAGGAATAGAATGAGGTGGCAGAGGAATTGTGGTTGAAGATTTGGAGCAGGGGGCAGTGATTCAGATTTCTCAATAATTGGGACCACTTCTGGGGCAGGTAAGACCTGTACAAAAGGGACGTGTTGCACACGAATCCGATAGGGACCAATATTCTTACGGGCAGATTTACTGGAGCTGTTGGGAGTGTTTTAAGCTAAAATGTCAGGGGGATTGGAACTCGGACGATAGAGTTGTGGATGAACCAGCAGGTTTACAAGTAGACGATGGGTGTAACATGAATGTAAGGAAGGACAAGCCAATGACTGGGTTCACATACAGACAGAGCAAAGTGTTAAATTGTACCACATAGACAAAATTCAAAAGGGCGCAGATGCAGGACTGAACGCATTGTATTTAAATGCGCGCAGCGTTCGGAATAAGGTGGACGAACGCTTGGCGCAATTAGAGATTGGTTGGAATGATGTTGCGGGCATCACTGAGTCGTGGCTGAAAGAAGACCACAGTTGGGAGCTTAACGGTAGAGGATGTACGTCTTGTCGAAAGGACAGGCAGGAAGGCATAGGCGGTGGTATTGTAGCTGTGTTGGTTCGAGATAGAATCACATCTTTAAAAAAGTGGTGGCATAGGGTCAGAGAATGCTGAATCTTTGTGGGTGGACATAAGAATCTGCAACAGTTAAAAAAAAAATTTATGGGAATCCTTTATTGGCCTGCAAATAGTAGCAAAGGTGTGGGGTTGAGATTGCAAAGGGAGCTGGAAAAGGCATGTAATAAATGTGATGACGCAATTGTAATGGGGGACTTCAATATGCTCGCGGAATAAGAAAATCAAACAAACTTCAGGAGTTGGATCGCAAGAGAGGGATTTTACTGAATACCGATGAGTTAGCGTTTTAGAGCAGTTTGTGCTTAGGAATACTCAGGGAAGGGCTATCTTTGATTGGGTGTTGTGCAATAACCCTGATCCTATGAGGGAGCTTAATGTAAAAGAACCCTTAAGAGGTAGTGATCATCATTTGAATGAATTGATTCTGCAGTTTGAGAGGGAGAAGCATAACTTACAGTATCAGTATCGCAATGGAATAAAGGGAATTACAGAGGCACGAGAGAGAAGCTTACCCAGGTAGATTGGAGAAGGATACCAGTGGAGATGACGGCAGAGCTGAGATGGCTGAAGCTTCCGGGAACAGGTCACAAGTTGCAGGATAGATATGGGCTACGGAGGCAGAGGTTCTCAAGTGGCACGTATAGGCCACCATAGTTGACAAAGGAATTTAAAGACTACATAAAAGCCAAGGAAAGGGCATACAAGACAACAAACGTGAGGGAAAGTTGGATGAATAGAAAACTTAAAATGCAACAAAAGGCAACTAAAAAAGCTATAAGAAGGGGAAAGATGAAATATGAGGGCAGAAAAGCCAATAATATAAAGCAGGATAATAAACACTAAACACTTTTTTCAGTTATATAAACAGTAAGAAGGAAGTGAGAGTTGATACTGGAACACTGGAAAATGATGTTGGTGACATAGTAATGGTGGACAAACAAATGGCAGAATAACTTAATGTGTACTTTACATATATCTTCACTGTGCAAGACGCTAGCAGCGTGAAGTGGTCTGCGAGTGACAGGCAGTAGGAGTGAGTGCCATTCTATTACAAATTAAAAAGTTCTCGGCATACTGAAAGCTCTTAAGGTGCAAAGTCACCTGTGCCAGATGGACTACATCCCACAGTCATGAGAGAGGATGCTGAAGAGTTGACGGATGCATTGGTCATGAACTTTGAAGAATCACTTGATTCGGGCATGGTCCTGGAGGACTGGAAGATTGCAATTGTACCTCTACTCTTTAAGAAGGGAAGAGGGCAAAAGAAAGAAAATTATAGGCCAGTTAGCCAAACCTCGGTGATTGGGAAAGAGTTGGAGTCTCCTATTAAGGTTGAGATTTCAAGGTACTTGGAGACTAATGACAAAGTAAGTTAGCGTGGGTTTTGTTAGAATTCATTATGGAAGTAACAAGCAGGGTGGACAAAGGAGTCAGTGGATGGCATTTACTTGGATTTTCAGAAGGCATTTGATAGGGTGCCGCACATGAGTCTGCTTAACCAGATAAAAATCTATGGTGTCACAGGAAAGATACTGGCATGTGTCGCGGAATTACTGACAGGCACCGAGTGGGAATAAAAGGGGCCTTTTCTGGTCGGCTGCCAGTGACTGGTGCTGTTCCGCAGGGATCAGTATTGGGACCACTGGCTTTCAGATTGTTTGTCAATGATGTAGACGATGGAATGAAAGTTTGAGGATGATACAGAGATAGGTGCAGGGGTAGGTAGTGCGATTGCAACAGGACTGAGACAAATTGGAAGAATGGGCAAAAAGTGGCAGATGGAATAGAGTGTTGTAAATGTTCGATGCTGCATCTAATATAAATGCTGAGCCTTTACAAGACGGTATTCAGGCCGCAGTTGGAGTATTGTCAACAGTTTTGTGCCTCATACCTCTGAAAAGATGTGTTGTCATTAGAGAGGGTCCAGAGGAGATTCAAGAGGATGATTCTGGGAATGAAGGGGTTAACATATGAGGTGTGTTTTGGCAACTTTGGGCCTATACTCACTGGAATTTTGAGGAATACGAGGGAATGTGTTTGAAACCTACCAAATGTTGAAAGGACCAGACAGGGTGGATATCCAGAACCAGAGGGCACAGCCTCAAAATTGAGGGGCGATGCTTTAAAACAGGTAAGGAGGATTTCGTTTTAGCTAGAGAGTACTGAATCTGTGGAATGCTCTGTCACAAACTGCAGTGGAGGCCGAGTCCATGGGTATATTTAAGGCAGAAGTTCCTGATTGGTCAGGGCATCAAAGGATATGGCGAGAGGGCAGGTGTATGGGGCTGACTGGGATCTGGGATTAGCCATGATGGAATGGCGGAGCAGACTGATGGGCTGAATGGCCTAATTCTGCTGCTACGTCTTGTGGGCTTTGGAGGAATAACAACAACTCTCGGCTTCGCTTTGGATCGGAGGTATGAGATTTCCCTTGCTGAAGTTGGATGTTCCAATGGGAATGGTTTGCCTTCAGTTTTGTCAGATCCCAGGATATTCGGCCCTACAGAAAGGGGAACGCCGTGGTTTCATCTCTGACTGACTGGAATGTCTGTTTATCAAACTCGTAGAGGCCTCTGGGTGCACAGCCTGAGACCCGGAAGGTGTCGGGTGTTTGACAAATGAAAATCGCTTTCTGTCCTTCAGCCACAGCAACAAAAACCTGTCTTCCCGACTCTGGCAGTCTCTAAACCGGTCTCTAAATACAGGTATTCAGACTGTCAGAGTGAAATAAAGACTTTGAGATTTCCGTTCCATCTCTTACCCTTCAGATGCACCGGCACTTCAGATACACCCCGCTCAGTGTCCATGTAGGCGAACTGGCTGTCACCTGTTCAACAGATTAACCTGCATGAAGTCTGTTCTGTGTAATACTGTAAATTCATCAGCATTTACATCTGTAACACACAGTGTATTGTTCACCGTACCACGTTCCCGTATTTCATTCAATATTCTGCTCAGCTTCGGTAAATGGTGGTGTAGTTTCACAAAGGATTCCCACCATCACCCTCCGGGCCCCGGAGCCCTTCTCCATCACCAGATCCAGGAGGAGTTTGGAAGCGCCCGCTCGGTTTCCCTTCTCCGCCAGCTCAGTCACGCTCTGTAATGAACAATGGGGAATATATTGAGGAGCAGAGGGATGGGTACAAATCTACCCTGAACATGGACTGACCCAGTGCATTCTGCTCGCCGCAAATCACTAACAGCCATTGAAGTGTTCATAGTGGGGGAAAGAATTTAAAAGAAGTGAGCGGGGTCAGTCATGTCCTTCTCAATGCCACAGATTGTCGGGAAACATCCGCTTGGCAAGTTTTAAGTGGAGTAGACACAGTGTGAGTGAGCCAGGGATAGAGTGGGGAGTTGAGGCTTTGTGT
Organism: Mobula birostris; assembly: GCF_030028105.1. Taxonomy (NCBI): domain Eukaryota; kingdom Metazoa; phylum Chordata; class Chondrichthyes; order Myliobatiformes; family Myliobatidae; genus Mobula; species Mobula birostris. Next base: position 26,874,046 of record NC_092382.1, on the reverse strand, counting down.
CAGAGAAGGTTCAGTGAGGCGAGGTGGAGGCTTTAGGTAGATTTTGGATAGTATTTTCCCTTCCTTTTCACGGTTAGAACAGTGAGAATACCAGGCAGGATAGTGGAATGCTCTTCATACTGCGTGTAGCAAGGCAGGGAGACCGCCAGTGTCCCAGATAACTACACCTTCAGGAATTGCATCCAGCTGCAGCTTCTTACAGACTGTGATCAGGAATTGGAACTGGAGCTGGTTGAACCCAGGATCATTCAAGAGGATGAGAGGTTGACTGACAGGCTATACAGGGATGGAGCTATACCTAAGGCGCAGGACACAGGTAACTGAGAGGCAGCCACTGCAGGAAACTCCTCTGTAACAGGTATACAGATTTCTGTTTCGGGGTATGACCTAGCAGAGGAAAGCCACGGTCATTAAGCCTCTGATACCGAGTTTGGTTTTGTGACTCAGAACGAGTGAGAAGCGTGAGCTGAACTAACAGGGGGAATTCCGCGGTTAGGAAAACAGACTGGAGATTCTGTTGACGAGAACAATATTTCTGGATGGTGTGTCAGGGATATCTCGGTTCGAGTCTGAAACTTTCTTAAGGGCAGTGTGAGCAGCCAGAGGTCATGGTCCACGTTGGTACCAATGACAAGAGTAGTAAGTGTGATGAGGTCCTGCAAAGTGAGTTCATGGAGTTAGATGCTAAACTGAAGTGCAGGAACTCCAGGGTTGTGTTCTTAAGATTGCTACCCGTGCCCCATGCTGGGGAGGACTGAAATAGGACGATAATACAGTTTAACGTCTGGCTGATGAGATGGTGCATGACCGAGGGCTTCAGATGTTTGGATGTTTGGGCTCTCTTCCAAGGAAGTTGTGGCCTGGACACCCGTGATCGTTTTACACCCGAACTGGAGGCGGACTGATACCCCTGTGGGAAGAGTTGTTAGCGCTGCATGGGGAGGGGGAGGTGTTAAATTTGAGTTGCAGGGGGTGAGGAACCAGCATGGATGGTGGAGTGGTTGTGTGGGAAAGATGTTGTTAAGCCAACATACAAAGTCGGGAAACTAAAGGATGAGAATCGTTTTTCCCAAAATACGTATTATTTCAATGCAAGGAGTACTGTATGAAAGACAGATCAGCCTAGCATGAGGATCAGCACATTGAATTACAGCATTGTAACCATTGTTGTGATTTGGTTGGAGGAGGCGCAGGATTAACAGCTCAGCATTCCAGTGTTCCGTTGCATTAGACACGATTCGATAGAGTGGGAGGGATTACAGAGGGACGAGTGGCATAACTAGTCAGAGAAAATGTCACTGCATTGCTCAGACAGGACAAACTGGACAGCTGGTCCAATGAGACTACATAGGTGAAACTACGGAATAAGAAAGGGATGACCATGTTAGTTGGATTATATTATAGAGCACCCAATAATCAATGGGGTTTAGAAGAACAAACGTGCAGGGAGATCACAGAAACAAGAAACATAAGATTCTGATGGTAGACAATTGACTTTCCATTTATTGACTGACTCACTGGGTTAAAGGGCTGGATGGGATAGTGCAGGTCAAACGTGTCCAGGGAAGTTTCTGTAATCAATATACTCAGGTCACAACTGGAGAGAGCGCATTCTGGAATTACTATTAGGGAACAAGACAGGGCAAGCGGCAGAGGTGTGTGCAGGAGAACACTTTGGATCTGGTGATCATAATGCCATTAGTTTAAATATCATTATGGAAAAGGATAGGTCTGGTCCTCGGGTTAAGATTCTAATTTGGAGAAAGGCCAATTTTAATGGTACCAGAAAGGATCTGATGAAAGTGGATTGGGACTGGTTGTCTTCTGGTACAGATGTGCTTGGTAAGTGTGAACCCTCCAAAACTGATATTTTGAGAGTACAGAGTTCAAATGCATAAATGACCACAAGTACAGAGTTTGAAAGTTCCTGACAGAATAAAAGGCAGGGGTACCTTCGTTTAGAGAACATTGTTTTTTTAGAGCTATCAAGGCCCTGAGCACATCACAAGTATAGGCTCGAAGGATCAAATGAGGTACTTGATGAGTACAAGAAATGCAAGAGTTACTAAAGTAGGAAATCAAGAGGGTGAAAGTACGGCATGAGTTTGCTCTAGCAGACAAGGGAAAACAGATCCCCAAATCCTTCATGAAATATATTTGGAACAAAAATATACCAACGGACTAAATTGGTCCTCTTGAAGTTCAGAGTGGGCATTTGTGCATGAAGCCGAAGTAGGTGGGGGAGATTTAAAATTGATTTTTTGCAATTATATTTACTCAGGAGACATACCAGCGTCTTTAGAGTGAGGCAAAACAGCAGTGAGATCATGGACTCTATACAGATTACAGAGGAGGAGGTGGTTTCTGTCTTGAGTCAGATTAGGGGGGGTAAATCCCCAAGGTTTTCCTTCGTAATTGTCTGAGGTGAGTGCAGAGATTGCAGGTGCTCCAGTAAAGATATTTAGAACGTCAGATGTGGAAGTATTGGAGGGTAGATAATGTTGTTCTGGTGTTTGAAAAGGCTGTAAGAAAAAGCCAGGGAATTACAGGTTGATGAGCCTAACACTAGTGATGGTAAAGTTATTGGCAGGTATTCTGAAGGACTGGATATGAGTATTTGGATGGACAAGGATTCATTAGGGATAGTCAACACTGATTTGTACCTGGTATATCCTGTCTAACCAGTCTTATGGTTTCTCGATGACGTTACCAAACGAGTAATGAAGGCAAGTGAGTGTATGTTGTATACATGGACTTCAGCGAGGCCTTTGACAAGGTCCTTCATGGCAGCCTGGTCAATAAGATTAAATTGCTTGGCATTCATGACATGGTAGTAAGTTAGTTTAGATATTGGATTCGTGTAGAAATTTGCTTGACTTACTGGCGGTCTTAGACCAGTGGTGTGCTTCAGGGATCTGTACTGGACCTGGTGTTGTATGTCATATACTGTATATAAATGCTCTGGATGACAATGTGGTACACAGAGTCAGCAAATCTGTGGATGACATCAACGTATTAAGGGCGAGGAAGTTTATCAGAGCTTGCAGCGGGACCTGGAACAGCTGGAAAGAAGTGGAATGGAGTTCGGCAGATAGAATTTAATGAAGACAAGTGTGAAGTGTGCACTATTTGAGGCCAAGCCACGATAACATTAAGACATTGACTGGTTGGGCATTGAGCGGTGCGGTAAAAACAAGGTATCAGGGAATACCGATCCAAAATTTCTTAAAAGTTTTGTCAAAGGTAGATGTCCTGCTAAAAACTTTAGAATATGGGATTTCATAAATCAAAGTATTGAAGACAGAAGTTGGAATACTATGTCAAATTTGATCTTGCAGGGACTAATTGGGAGCAATGGGAGCACCTACCTCTCGGAACGATATCAATGTGATTGAACGAGTGCAGAAAAACAATACAAGGTTTTGTCAGGACTTGAGGGCCTGAGATATAGGGAAAGTTTGAATAGGTTAGGACTGTCATAGAGTGTAGGAGGACCAGAAGAGATGTGATAGAGGGAAAAAAGTTTATAAATTGTACAGATAAAGTAGATGCAAACAGGCATCTGTTACTGAGGTTGGGTGAGACCGGAATTAGAGGTCATGGATCAAGGAGGAAAGATGAAAGAAAATTTGAGGGAGAACTTCTTCCTCTGAAGCTGGTGAGAGTCCGGAACGAGCTGCCGTCGGAAGTGGTATATTTGCATTCGATTTGAACATTTAAAAACAAGTTGGATAAGTACATGAATGAGAGGGGTATGGATGTATCTAGTCGGTGTGCAGATCAATGCGACTTGACATATAATAGGTCAGTGTGGACTTGATGGGCCGAAGAGCCTGTTGTTGTACTGTAGAGTTCGATGACTATGGCTAAGTCAAACTATGACAAGCTGTCTCATGTGGAATGTTAGGGATAGGAATAACGTGTGGCTCTTCACTAAAATTCAGTCTGGTAAGCATATAACCATATAACAATTACAGCAAGGAAACAGGTCATCTCGTACCTTCTAGTCCGTGCCGAACTCTTACTCTCACCTAGTCCCACCGACCTGCACTCAGTCCATTATCCTCCATTCTTTTCCTCTCCGAATAGCTATCCAATTTAACTTTAAATGACAACCACTTCTGCTGGAAGCTCGTTCCACACAGCTACCACTCTCTGAGTAAAGAAGTTCCCCCTCCTGTTACTCCTAAACTTTTGCCCTTTAACTCTCAACTCATGTCCTCTTGTTTGACTCTCCTCCACTCTCAATGGAAAAAAAGCCTATCCACGTCAACTCTATCTATCGCCCTCATAATTTTAAATACCTCTATCACGTCCCCCCTCAACCTTCTACACTCCAAAGAATAAAGACCCAACTTGTTCAACCTTTCTCTGTAACCTAGGAGATGAAACCCAGGCAACATTCTAGTACTCTTTCAATTTTGTTGAGATAATTTGGTGACCAGAACTGTACACAATACTCCAAATTTGGCCTTACCAATGCCTTGTACAATTTCAACATTACATCCCGACTCCTATACTCAATGCTCTGATTTACAAAGGCCAGCATACCAAAAGTTTTCTTCACCACCCTATCAACATGAGATTCCAACTTCAGGAAACTATGCACCATTATTCATAGATCCCTCTGTTCTACTGCATTCTTCAATGCCCTATCATTTACCATGTATGCCCTATTTTGATTAGTCCTACCAAAAGGTAGCACCTCACATTTATCAGCATTAAACTCCATCTGCCAGCTTTCAGCCCACTCTTCTAACTGGCCCAAATCTCTCTGCAAGCTTTGAAAACCTACTTCATTATCTACTGCTCCACCAATCTTAGTATCATCTGCATACTTACTGATCCAATTTACCACCCCATCATCCAGATCATTAATATATATGACAAACAACATTGGGCCTAGTACAGGTCCCTGAGGCACACCACTGGACACCGGCCTCCAATCTGACAAATAGCTATCCACCACTGCTCTCTGGCATCTCCCATCTAGCCACTGCTGAATCTATTTTACTACTTAGATATTAATACCTGCCGATTGAACCTTCCTAACTAACCTTCCGTGTGGAACTTTGTCAAAGGCCTAACTGAAGTCCATATAGACAATATCCACCGCTTTACCCCATCAACTTTCCTAGCAACCTCTTCAAAAAATTCAGTAAGATTTGTCAAACATGACCTTCCACGCACAAATCCATGTTGACTGTCCCTAATCATACCCTGTCTATCCAGATAATTATATATACGAAGCTATAGGTGAATGCGCCCCAGTAACACGAGGACCATTAGAAAGGAGTTTCTTGGTAATTCCGTGTTAGCTGCAGTTCTTGGACTATTTTCAATCGTATTATTTTGCAGTTCCCAGTGTTAACAGTATATGCTGTAGCAATTAGAGACTCCAAATGGAACAGTGACAAGAAACAGAAGGTAACTGAACCATAAGGCATGTTGGGATATTGATCGAAAGCAAGAGCGTCAGTTGTTGAAAAGAGAGACGATATTCAGCACTGCCTGTTCAATTGACGATGGGGTTGAAGGTTGACTCGAGAATGATCTGAGAAATAAATCAGTATATATTAGATTTGTGGGAAGCCCGCGGGTAATGAAAAGATTCTGGTGAATGGCCATTAAGGTCGAGCATTGGGAACATGATGTGATGTCAGACTGAATGGTGTAAAGTGGTTCTCTGTCTACTTGCAATGTCCGTCAAGTATCACAGCACTAAAATCAGCTCTCAATCATTGTCTGTATCCTAACCTGTCTAAAAGTGAATGTGTTCAGAAAATTGGACAGAGGCTTATATTGGTAAATGAAGGTTCAGTGTTTCTGAAAACCAAAATTCTTTTCCTGATGCTCACCACAAGCATTGCAGGATTTTAATATCCCAGAGGTGCCGTTGCGCCCGTTCTGTCGGTCCGTGATTGATTCAGTAGAATCTACAGTTAGTCTATATCCCTCCCACTTACGTGATAGTCTCGCCCGGTGAAGTGATCCTCGGCCATTAACATGAAGCCGACTCCCTCCACACCCTCCTCAATCGCCTGCTCCAGTCGCTCCATGTAGAATCTCGTCAACAGGAACAGTTGGTGATCCTCACAATTTGACAGGAAGGCGGAGATTGCGGAGTTCAGATCTGTAGTCAGTCACAGAGCATAAAATAGTAGAGTGTACCATGTGTATGCGGACACGATGCCAATTTAAACCAATCCCATCTTCAGGAACATGGTCAATATCCCTCCGTTCCCGGCCTACTCATGAGTTCAAACGCCTCTCAGATGCTGCTGAGTATCTGTTTCCAGTCCCTCCCTCGGCAGCTCATTCCAGACACCGATCACTCTCTGTGGAAAACATGCGTCCTAAATCTCCTTTAAACTTTACCCCCTCACCTTAAACCTATTCACTCCAGTGCTTGATATTTGCACTGAGTCACAGACTATCGAAGTGTGCTGTGCCTCTCGTAAATTTATGAAATTCTCTGAGATAAGGCCTCAGACTCCGACACTCCAAAAAAGCAATCCAGGTTTGTTCGACCTCTCCTGGCAGCCAATATCCTGTAATCTGGGTAACTGATTATATTCTGTAATCGTGATGAAACTCGTCTGCACCCTCGCCAGACCCTCCACATTATTCTCATGATATGGCTACCATATTTGTGCACATTACCGAGACTGTCTCTTAACCAAAGTTTATCCAGTTACAGAACAACTTTAAAAAATACATACTCACACCTCAACCCGTCCTTAGCACGCTGCCAGTTATGTTGTCACTTTCAGGAAGCTATGCACATCCATCACAAGACCGGTCCATACATCAGCCTTCCTAATCGCCCCAGCATTCACTGCACACTTCGTTCGGGAACTTGACCTCCCAAGGTTCAAATCCTCGCATTTGCCCGAACTATCTGTACTTGGTGTCTCTCCGTTCATATTTCTAATTGGATGCTGAACATTTTGACAACAGTCCCAATTTACACAACTCCGCCGAGTCTGTAAATCAACGAATCAGTCCGCCTATGTGTTTCTATATATAGAATTATTTTGAGTAATAAGTTACTTACATCACATATGACGCATAGCGAGCCAGTGATCCTTGCGGAGACTACTGGTCACAGACCTTCGCCCAGAAGAATGCTCCTCCAGTCCTTCTCTATTTTATGTGTCCAAGACAACACTGAACTCAATGTACAAAGTCTCCGCTGAAGATTCCTCAACCCAGAACGTCTATTGTTCATTTCCCTCTATAGGTGCTGCCTGACCTGTGAGCTCCTCCATCATTGCGTGCGTTGCCCTCTCTACTTACCCTCTTGATTTACTTTAACCTTATTCACCAAGGACATTCATTGCCTCGGTAGCCTCTCCCAGATTCCCTGTTTAAAATTTCTCCTGTTCATTGCCCCCCGCACCCAGCCTGTTCTCCCACAATATAACATTCTTTAACTCGACAACAGAAAACAGACACCGGGAAACTTCCCTCATCTCCTTTGAGCAACAACCTGAAAATCCGGGAAGAATTCAGCATTGCCCTTCCTAAAGAAACATCTGTTTCTCTCACCGGCTGTCTGCTGCCTGGACTGTTACATTGCCCGCTGTTGTATTCCTCTCTGAGTTTCACCCACACCGACTGTATTTTCAGGAGCTCCTTCCCCTTCACTCAGGTGAAGATTTGCACAGAGTGATTCCCCACGCTGGGCCTGGTGAATTGTTCCAGTGCTCAAGGTCGCTTTACCAGTAGGATCAATGATGACAGTTTTTCTGCGCCCATTTAGCGCCTACGTTTATTCCTCTGAACATTTGACTACGCGTGTACCATGATGACAGAGTTTTAATGACAAAGAGTCCAGTGAACATACCTGTGTACATTCTGACTCTGACTGACGTTGGTTGATTGTCGGCTGCTTGTCTGCCGTCCGGGTGGAAGAAAGCACCACCTGCTGGCGATGATCTGAATTACACAAATAAAACAGAGTGAGTCAGTTACTCTGCCCTTCAAATTTAAAACACTTTGTGAGGTCGCTGCTCAGTCTCCTACATTCCAGGGAGTAAAGTCATAGAGTGGCCATCCTCCCTCCAGCACTGAGGACTGGGACAGCACACTCGCAAGTCTTCTCTGTACTCTTTCCACTTTAACCAAGTCTTTTCAAACATATAGCGGCTAGAACTATACTTCATACTGCAAACACAGTCTCACCAATGAATTATACAACGGCCCCATAGTGGTAACACAAGTCGTTACAGTTCGAACGACCCAGTTGCAATTCCCGCCGCTGCCAATCAGAGTTTGCAGGTTCTCGCCGTGATCGCATGGGTTTCCTCCAGGTGATCCGGCTACCCCAACCCACAACCGTCTTAATGGTTAGTTGGTCATTGTAAATTGCCCTGTAACAAGACTAGGATCAAATTGGGGGACTAAATGAGCAGCGTGTCTCACTGTATCTCAATAAACAAAATAAATTAAATAATGTCCTAACTCCTGCACTCAGCACCCTAACTGTTGAAGGACGGCGTGGTAAACATCTCTTCACCACCCCGTGTCACCGCCTTGAGCGAACTGTGCACTTAGACTCCTCGGTCCCTCTGTCCTACGACAATCTCAGACCATTAGCTGCAATATTGCAATATTCAGAATGAAACTGAAGAGTGCCAGGAAAACCAACGTACCAGCAAAGTTTGATGGTGATAGCATCCCTCAAAAATAAGCAGTGGAGGTGAAGAACAGATTCATGGATTAAAGCCGGTAGAGGGAAAACCAGAAGAGCTATGGAGAGAAGCAAGGAGCATTTCACAAGAGGTGCCAACAAAAAGTATTGCAAACAAAAAAAAGATCAGGAAAGCAAAATAGATTCCTGTGGAAGCTGAGCAGCGAAAAGAAGAGAAGTGAAGGACAATGGAGATTGAAACAAACACCTCCAAATAAACACAACGTTCAATAAGATAGAAAGGAGAAGTAAGGAAACATACTTAAAGGAGCAATGCAAAGAAGCTGAAGAATCCAACAGAATTGGAAAAAGAAAAACAAGAGATCTATTCAAGACGATTAGAGAAATCAAAGGAACATTTCATGCAAAAATAACTATAGTAAAAGACAAAGAAGCCCTTACAGCAGAAGACATCAAAAAGAGATGGCAGAAATATACTGAAGAATTGTACAGGAAATATCCCAACAGGAAGACACCTGCCGTGACTCCCTCGACGATATAGGGCCGGACATTCTGGAAAGTGAAGTCGAATGGGCGATAGAAAACGTTGCTAATAATAAGGCTACAGGATGTGACAGGAGTCCAGTTGAATTGTTTAAAACTTTCAAAGGTGATGATGTAAAAGTGTTGCATGCAATTTGCCAGCAGATCTGGAAAACCTAGCAGTGGCCTTTAGACTGTAAAAAAGAAAACGGTTTATATCCCAATTCCCAAGGACCAGCAGGCTCCGGGACAGCTTCTTCTACCAGGCCATCAGACTAATTAATTCACGCTGATTTGAGTATACTCTATATTGTATGGACTGTTCAATTTACTACAAATTATTATAAATTAATTTGATTGCACGTTGCACATTTCGACCGAGACATAATGTAAAGATTTTTAATCCTCAAGTATGTGAAGGATGTAAGAAATCAATTCTATTTAGTTCAATTCAATTCAAACTTGCTAATCGTGCCATACATACAAATCAATGGCATGAATAATGAATTTTAGAGGTCTCTACACTGACACACACATCCCACTCGTCACAGGCCTCCATTCGCTAAAACCAGCTTCAATCATCTCCCTCTGCTTCCTGTTCTCGAGCCCAGTGTGAATCCACCTCGCCAGCTCCCCGTGAATCCAACGTGACCGAACCTTCCAGATCAGCTGCCATGTGGGATCTTGCTACGGACTTTACCAAAGTTCAGAAGAACAACATCACTGGCCTAATTCACCAAACTCCCTAGTTAACTCTTAAATAATCTCCAAAAATACTTGATAGATATGTTGTCCTGTTGGGCAGTGGAGACGGTGATTTCCCCATAACCCATGTCCAACCGCCCGAGACTTCAGGTTCACTGCGGACTGAGAAAATTCCGATCCCGGCTGTCGAATTACCAACCTGGACTGAAGCCCGTATACTGCCAGTTCCATATCATCAGAGTCACCAGCCCAATATTATCACCCGTACAAAGACGCTTTGATACCGGCGATTTGCTGTGGGTGTTCCTGCCATTTCCGATTCACAAACTAAGGTGGAACTGGAACCTCATGACCCTCTGCCGGGGCCGGGGCTCCGGCTGGTTCCCCGGTCTGTATGGAGGATGCGGATACACTTCAACCTGTCCCCAGCAGCTAAACCAAACACATTTGATTACAATCTTCTTGCTGTGTGGGATCTCGCCCGGCATAGCTGGCTGCCATGTTTCCTGCAGTGTAGCAGGAATAAAATGTAAAATTATAAAGTAGAAAATGCTGGGAACTCAGTACATCAGACTACATCTCTGAAAGGACAAATGGTGGGAGACCCAGTTTCAGAAATGAGACTGTGCAAGGTGCTGCCGATCTGCTGAGCGTTTCCAGTATTTTCTCCTCCTTACTTTAAATTTCCTGCAACTGTAGTATTCTCTCCCTCTTCATTTTAATGCACAGATAGTAACTGATTGTAAAATATCAGCAACACCCTAAACTTTAAATGCCACCCCATCCCAACCCATTTGTTAGTTCCTCAGTTCATCCTGACCCTGGTGTAATACATCCCATACAGTCAATGCTCACAGCATCCTTTCCTCCCACTGTCACTCTGTTACATTTGCTCCTGAGGCCACTGTCTCTACGCTGAGAGCCGGTGACCACAGAGCGATAAAAAGTACAACACTTGCTGCAGCTCTGACGGGCTGTTACCCTGGAAACGGATGACGTGGCTCACTGCAAAAAAAAAACAGAAAAAGAAAATAATAAACCCAACATCAGATTCTATGAGTTCCATTCTGTCAAAGATTAACACGGCATCCAGTTTGTAACAGTGAATCTAAAATTGAAATGGCTGCTTTTACCCTGCCATGTGCTGTGTTGAATTAAACCTCTGGTAGTCCTAACTATCAAAAAAAAAATCCTGGAAAAGATGCCAAAAAAAACTTCACAATGATGGCAAAGTTTGAAAGAGAGATTCCTGAAATGTATCATTGCGGCAATGGGATACAGGCTGGACAGATGTTGAACAAGATGGTAGATATTTATCATTGATGTGGTAGGGTACAGGCTGGACAGAGATTGAACAAGAAGGTTGATATTTTTTCACTCAGGTTGTAGGACACAGGCTGGACAGAGGTGGAACAAAATGGTTGATATATATCACTGAGGTGGTGGGATACAGGCTGGAGAGAGGTTGAACAAGATTGTTGATAAATGTCACTGAGGTGATGGGATGCAGGCTGGGCAGAGATTGAACAAGACGGTCGATATATATCATTGAGGTTGTAGGATACAGGCTGGACAGCGGTTGAACAAGATGTTTGATATATGCCACTGAGGTGATGGGATGCAGGCTGGACAGAAGTTGAACCAGTTGGGCAGGGGGTGAGTAGATAGAGCCGGATGGGAGAAGGGTATCATGGCCGATCTCTGATGGTCCTCCAGCAATACGCAGATCCTGAAATAATAGTACGCACTAGTAGATAACAGATTCCAATATAACAAAGCCAGAACAAACAATAAGAACTTTGGTGTATGCCCTTTTCTACTTCACACACTTTATCAATTCACCGCAGAAAGTATCCCATCCCGGTACTTCACATTTTCACATGGCTACTGCTCTTCCTTTAACGGAATGAAGTAGCGGAGAACTGTGGACACAGCTGAGCACATCACAGAAACCAACCTCCCCTCCATGGACTCAGTCTACACTTCCCACCGCCTCAGTAAAGCAGCCAACATAATGAAAGATCACCACAACCTCGAACATTCTCACTTCTCACCCTCCCACTGGGGCGAAGATAAAATAAAACAGAAACATACCACCCAGGCTCAGGGATGGTGTCCATTCGGCTGTGATAAGCGAACTGAATGTTCCCCAGCGGGATGAGATGGAGCTCACAGTCTAAATCGATCTGACCTTGCACCACATATCTACCGGCACTGCACTTTCTCTGTAACCAGAATGAGTTGTCACACTCTGGTATCGTTTTACCTCAATGTACTGCTGTAATGTATTGATCTGTGTGGTTAATACCGAAGAAACGATTTTCACTGTACCTCTGTACATGTAAAACAAAATAAAGATTCCCCATTTTATTCATGTGGGAATATTAGACAGCCCGGGTTGCTCCTTCGGAAATTCTGGAGGGAATGTACACAATTCCGAGAAACCCGGATAAATGAACAAGACATAATTCTCTCATTACTAGGGACACTTATCGGAAAACACTGTCAGCATTTTGGCAAGATGTAGTCATGGAAACAAGATGGAAATAAACTTCCCAGTCCCCCGAGAGGACGTGAGAGATCTGGATCTCACTGTCCTGTCTGAACGGGGAAAGATGAAACTACTCATACACGTGATTCAGTGTCCCGAGGGTGCGATTTCTCTGTTTAACCCTCGTGTCTGCAAGAACACAACAGACCGAACGGCCGCTTCCGGTGGGCTGGAGTTATGTAAAACTACTATCGACACCAGGCATCGATCATGGTGAAGTTTGGATCCGATTCCGGGCCGGGTGACGGAGGTAAAATCTGAACAAAGCCTACATAATTGTTACGGTAATTACCATATTTAAACGCGAGAAAGCTTGCAAACGCTGGAAATCCAAACAATACACACAAAATGCTGGAGGAACTCAGCATAACAGGCAGTATCTATGGAAAAGAGTAAACAGTCAACATTTTGGGCCACGAGCCTTTTTTCATTCCTGAGGAGGAGGGGAAGTGATCTGAATAAAAAGGTCGGGGAGGGGAACGAGGCGAGCTGGAAGGTGATCGGTGAGGTCAAGTGATGGACAGGTCAAGGGCTGGAGAATAAAGAATAGGAGATTTGGCAATGGGAGAAAGGGAAAGAGGGGACCCAGGGGGAAGTAATAGGCTGGTGAGCAGAAATGAAAGTTCAGAGTGGGGAATAGAGAAGTGGGTGGGGGGTATTTGTTTACTGGAAGGATAATTCAGTCGGGTTGGAGGGAACCCAGACTGAATATAAGGTGCTGCTCCTCCACCCCGAGGACGGTCTCATCTCGGCACAAGAGGAGGCCATCGATCGAGACGTCGGAATGGGAATCAGAATTAAAATGTTTGGCCACTGCGAAGTCCCCCTTGTGGCAGATGATACAGAGATGCTCAACAAAACGGTCTCCCAATTTGTGGCGGGTCTCACCAATGTAAATGAGTCCGCATCGGGAGCACGGGACACAATAGGTGACCCCAGCAGATTCGCAGGTGAAGTGTTGCCTCACCTGGAAGGACTGTTTTGTGTCTGAATGGAGGTGAGGGAGGGGGTGTCCAGGTAGGTGTAGCACTCAGGCCGCTTGCAGGAATCAGTGACTGGAGAGAGATTAGAGAGGAGGGATGAATGAACAAGGGAATTGTTGAGAGAGTGGTCCCTGTTGAAAGAAGGAGGCGGGGTGCGAGCGAGGAAGGTAAAGATATGTTTAGTTGTAATATCTCTGTGGAGAACAGTACCAGTTCCGTAATCCTGGAGTCGCATTCTAGGATTATAGCCCAAGCAACAACACTCCCAGGACTCTTTCCTGCTGGTAGTATTCAGCAGTGTCTCGTCTAATCCCAGTTCTGAAACTCACACTCCCCTCCATCCCATAACAGAACTGGAATCTGATGATGCTTTAACCGGGCGGGGAACCCGGGCCGTGGGTCAGCAGCGCCTGGCAATATATCTTAACTTGTCTCCAGCAGGTACGTTGAGCACATATGTTTATTATCTTATTGCGGAGCGCGACCTGGATCAGTGCAATTCGCCGCCACATCTCCCATGGTGAAACAATAAGAAAATTCCTTTAATATAAAAATGAAAATAAATCACTGGAAACTCAGTACAGGTTGTTGTGTTTTTGATGCACAAACATTACTGACTGCAAGTTGTTTGTGGCATCCTGAAGAGATTTGCATAAATGCAATCCCTACATTCATTTGTTATCTCTTTATTGCAATATAAACTCCAGACAGTGAATGCTCAAGGCATCCTTGCATCCACTCGGACTCCTGAGGTCACTGTCTCTCCGCTGAGGGGCGGTGACCAGAGAGTGATAAAAATGCTCAACACTCCTTGCAGCTCTGGTGGGTGTTGCCCTGGTGATGGGGGAAGTGGATCAGCAGAACTAACTGAAAATAGGAAATAAGGAACAACTCACATGCTCCAAGTTTCATTATGACAAAGATGAATACTGAGCTCTCAGTCATTTTGTAATGGGGAAGCTGAAATTCCAGTGGCTGTTTTAACCCTATCTCGAGGTGCATCCAGTAAATCTGTTGGTATTTCCACCTCTACAAAACTTCCAGCAGTACAGAAGCTAGTTCCAAAATCAAAACACATTGTAGGATGCGGCCTATCTGCTCCACATGGCAACTATGGGATATTTACAAAAGATATCACAGAATACATTGTGGTGATAACCATAAAGTTTATTTCTTTGTTCCATCAAGTGGTTAAAATTCCATCACATTCTTGTGTCTGCAAATAGCTTATATCTATGATCAACCCCAGACATTGATACAGGTTCAATTCAGATGCTGCTATTGGACAGAATGATGGAAAGGAAGGTACCCAGATACAATTGAATAGATTGAGATTGTGACATCAGTTACAAGACTCCCTTACTGTTGAATACATCTTGTCCCTATCCACTCTATCTAGACCTCAGGATTTCATTGAGGTTCCTGTTCCGAGAGTCACCACCCCTCCATTGAGAACAGGCCCAGAAACACCAAGTGCTCCTCATACATAAAACTTTTCATTCCAGAATCACTCTTGTGAACTTTGTAAACAACAACTGTAATGGGCACTTTTCCACGGATACAGATAATTTGGTGGCGGAATAATTTATTGAGCCAAATATTTCTCACTGCCGAATTAACTGTTAGAAAAGATCAGCGTGGTATCTAGACAAGGAACCGAAGGGGATGGAGTAGATATTCAATGACTTTTGTATGTCTGTATTTACTTGGGAGAGAGATACAGAGAATATAGAAATCCAGAAAAGTTAGTCTTTTTGTAGATTATATACGGATTACAGAACAGATTACAGAGGTGAACGCTGTGCCAGTTCCCATCCCAGGCTTATAGCCCAAGCACCAACACTCCCAAGACGTCTAATCCCAGTTCTAAACTTAACACTCCTCTCCATCCCATAATAGACCTAGAAGCTGATGATGCTTTAACTGGGCGGGGAACCCGGACCATGGGTCACCAGTGGGTGGGAACATATTTTAACTTGTCTTCAGCAGGTGAGTTGAGCACATATGTTTATTGTCCTATTGCGGAGCGGGACCTGGATCAATGCAATTCGCCGCCACATCTCCCATAGTGAAACAATAAGAAAATGCTTTTAATATAAAATTGAAAATAAATCACTGGAAACTCAGTACGGGTTTTTGTCATTGTGAATCACAAATATTGCTGACTGCAAGATGTTTGTGACATTCTGAAGATATTTGCATAAATGCAATCCCTGCATTAATTCTTTATCTCTTTATTGCAATAGAAACATCATATATTCCGTACAGTGAATGCTCAAGGCATCCAGACATCCACCCCGGTTTCTGAGGTCACTGAGGGGCGGTGACCAGAGAGTGATAAAAATGCTCAACACTCCTTGCAGCTCTGGCGGGTGTTACCCTGGTGATGGGGGAAGTGGATCAGCAGAACTAACTGAAAATAGGAAATAAGGAACAACTCACATGCTCTGAGTTTCATGATGACAAAGATGAATATTGAACCCTCAGCCATTTTGTAATGGGGAAGCTAAAATTTCAGTGGCTGTTTTAACCCTATCTCGAGGCGTATCCAGTAAATCTGTTGGTATTTCCATCCCTACAGAACTTCCTGCAGTGCAGAAGCTGTTCCAAAATCAAAACATGTTATTTGATGCGACCTATCCGGTCCAAATGGCAACTACGGGATATTTTAAAAAAAATACCACAGAATAGATTGTGGTGATAACCATAAAGTTTACTTCTTTGTTTGATTAAGTGGTTAAAGTTCCATCATATTCTTGTGTCTGCAAATAGCTTATATCTATGATCAACCCCAGGCATTGATACAGGTTCAATTCAGATACTGCTACTGGACAGAATGATGGAAGGGAAG
Organism: Mobula birostris; assembly: GCF_030028105.1. Classification (NCBI taxonomy): domain Eukaryota; kingdom Metazoa; phylum Chordata; class Chondrichthyes; order Myliobatiformes; family Myliobatidae; genus Mobula; species Mobula birostris. The sequence goes on along the minus strand of NC_092382.1, from coordinate 26,857,778 downwards.
GTACACAGATACAATTGAATAGATTGAAATTGTGACCTTAGTTACTAGACTCCCCTACTGTTGAATACTGTTGACCCTATTCACTCTATCTAGACCTCAGGATTTCATTGAGGTTCCTGTTCCGAGAGTCACCACCCCTCCATTGAGAACAGGCCCAGAGACACCAATTGCTCCTCATACATAAAGGTTTTCATTCCAGAATCACTTTTCTCAACTTTGTAAATAACAACTGTAATGGGCACATTTCCATGGATACAGACAATTTGGTGGCGGAATAGTTTATTGAGCCAAATGTATTGTTTCTTACTGCCCAATTAACTGTCAAAAAAGATTAGCGTGCTATCTAGCCAAGGAACCGAATGGGATAGGGTAGATCTTCAATGTTTTTGTTTGCCTGTATTTACTTCGGAGACAGATACAGAGACTATAGAAATCTGGAAATGTTAGCCTTGTTATGGATTGTATACAGATTACAGAACAAGTGCTTGCTGAATTAGAATGGATAAATCCCCAGGGCCTGACAAGGTGTTCCCTCAGACCCTGTGGGAGGTCAGTGCAGAAACTGCTCGAAATCTGGCAGAGACATGTAAAATGCACAGAGCTGTGGGTGATATGCCAGAAGATGGGAGGAGAGCTGGTTTTCCACAATTGTGTTAGAAAGGCTCGAAGGGATACAATATGCACGCGATCCTGACATCAGTCTTGGGTATGTCCTTGGAAGGTATTTTACGAAATGGAATTGATAGTATTTCGAAAGACTGGGCTTATTGATCAGACTGGCAGGTCATGTCTAATCAAATTATTCTGCATGGAAGGCTGGTCCAAAAGGGAAAGGTGCGTAGGGTCAGGTAGAAGACAGAGATTGCAGATGGTTGTCTCTCTGAATATAGGCTGAGACTCGCCAGGTGCTGCAGGGAAAGCGACTGGGTGCTTGGCACTGATAGTAATGATAGAGAATACCGATGAAAATATGGCAAACGAGAGCAGCAAATAAGTGGATTATACCGAGATGGGATGTAATAGACAGTGAAGAAATTGTCTGTAAAATAATAATACATTTCCCAGTTTAGTTGTGTGGAGATAATGGACAAGCTGGGCCAAAAATAATTTTAAAAAGGTGCAAGGAGACTTGGGAGAGTTTGTGTAGTTTCCTACATATTAATATACAGGCTGAGCCGGTGGTGAAGAAAGCAAATGCGATCTCTGCATTCATTTCAAGAGGACTGTAATATAAAAGGAATGATGAACTCTTGAGAATTTATGAAGTCCTGATTATGCAACATATAGAATCATAGAAAACATACAGCACAGTACAGGCCCTTTGGCCCACCAAGCTCTGCCGAACATATACCTTGGAACTACCTCGGCTTTGCCCAAAGCCCTCTATTTTTCTAAGCTCCATGTAGCCATCCAGGAATCTCTTAAAAGACCCTATCGTTTCTGCGACCACCACCGCTGCCGGCAGCCCATTCCACGTACTCACCACTCTCTACGTAAAAACCTTACCCGTGACATCTCCTCTGTATGTGCTTCCAAGCACCTTGAAATAAGCCCTCTCGTGCGAGCCCTTTCAGCCCTGGGGAAAAGCCTCTGACTATCCACACGATCAATGCCTCTCATTATCTTATACACCTCTATCAGGTCACCGCTCAACCGCTGTCGCTCCAAGGAGAAAAGGCCGAGTTCACTCCACCTATTCTCACAAAGTGTGCTCCCAAATCCAGGCAACATCCCTGTAATTCTCTTCTGCATCCTTTCTATGATATCCACGTCCTTCCCATAGTAAGGCGACTAAAATTGAACACAGTACTTCAAGTGGGGTCTGACAAGGGTCCAGTATATCTGCAACATTACCTCTCGGCTCTTAAACTCAATCCCGTGATTGATGTAGACCAATGCATGGTATGCCTTCTTAACCACAGAGTCAACCTGCGTCGGAGTTTTGAGTGACCTATGGACTCCAGACCCCAAGATCACTCTGATCCTCCACACTGCCGGAGTCTTAACATTAATGCAATATTCTTCCATTATATTTGACCTACCAAAATGAACCACCTCACACTTATTGGGTTGAACTATATCTGCCACTTCTCAGCCCAGTTTTGCATCCTATCACTGTCCCGCTCTAACCTCTGACAGTCCTCCACACTATCCACAACACCACCAACCTTTGTGTCATCAGCAAATTTATCATCCCTCCACTTCCTCATGCAGGTCATTCATTAAAATCGCACAGAGTAGGTGTCCCAGAACAGATCCCTGAGGCACATCACAGGTCACCGGCCTTCATGTAGAATATGACCGTCTACAATCACCCTTTGCCTTCTGTGGACAAACCAGTTCTGGATCCACAAAGCAATGTCCCCGTGGTTCTCATGTCTCGTTACTTTCTCAATAAGCCTTGCATGGGGTACCTCATCAAATGCCTTGCTAAAATCCATGTACAATACATCTGCTGCTCTACCTTAATCAATGTGTTTAGTCACACCCTCAGGAAATTCAATCAGGCTCCGAAGGCACGATCTGCCTTTGACAAAGCCATGCTGACTATTCTTAAACATATTATGCCTCTCCAAATGTTCATAAATCCTGCCTCTCAGGATCTTCTCCATCAACTTACCAACCACTGAGGTAAGACTCACTGTTGTATAATTTCCTGGTCTATCTCTACTCCCTTTCTTGAATAAAGGAACAACATCCGCAACCCTCCAACCTCCGGAACCTCTCCCGTCTTCGTTGATGATGCAAAGACCATTTCAAGAGGCTGAGCAATCCATTCCCTCGCTTCAAACAGTAGCCTGGGATACATCCCGTCCGGACCCGGTGACTTATCCAAGTTGATGCTTTCTAAAAGCTCCAGCACATCCCCTTTCTTAATATCTATATTCTCAGGCTTTTCAGTCCACTGCAAGTCATACGTATAATCTCCAAGATCTTTTTCCACAGTGAATACTGAAGCAAAGTATTCATTAATTACCTCTGCTATTTCCTCCGGTTCCATACACACATTTCTATTGTCACAATTGATTGGTCCTATTCTCTCACATCTTATCCTCTTGCTCTTCACATACTTGTAGAATGCCTTGGGGTTTTTCTTAATCCTGTCTGCCAAGGCCTTCTCATAGCCCTTCTAGCTCTTCGAATTTCATTCTTCAGCTCATACCTGCTAGCCTTATAATCTTCCATATTCATATCATGACCAAGTTTATGGAACCTTTCGTAAGCTCTTCTTTTCTTCTTGACTCGATTTACAACAGCCTTTGTACACTACGCACCTTGTCCCCTACCATTCTTTCCATGTCTCATTGGAATGTACCTACTCAGAACCCCACGCAAATATCCCCTGAACATTTGCCACATTTCTTCCGTACATTTCACTGAGAACATCTGTTTCCAATTTATGCTTCCAAGTTTTGCCTGATAGCCTCGTTTTTCCCCTTACTCCAATTAAACTTTTCTCTAACATTATCTGTTCCCAACCCTCTCCAATGCTGTGGTAAAGGAGATAGAACTGTGATCACTATCTCCAAAATGCTCTCCCACTGAGACACCCGACACCAGACCATTTCCCAATTCCAGATCAAGTACAGCCCCTCCTCGTGTAGGCTTATCTACATACTGTGTCAAGAAACCCTCCTGGACACACAGATCAAACTCTACCCCATCTAAACCCCTCACTCTAGGGAGATGCCAATCAATATTTGGGAAATTAAAATCTCCCACAACAACCCTGTTATTATTTTTGCTTTCCAGAATCTGCCTCCCTATCTGCTCCTCCATTTCCCTGTTATTATTGGGTGGTCTATAAAAACACCCAGTAGAGTTATTGTCCCCTTCCTATTCCTAAGTTCCTCCCACAGAGACTCCGTAGACAACCCTTCATGACTTCGTCCTTTTCTGCAGCCGTGACCCTCTCTCTGATCTGCAGTTCCACGCCCCCACCTCTTTTGTCTCCCTCCCTATCCTTTCTGAAACATGTAAATTCACGCCCTTGAGGTAGCCATCCCTGCCCCTGCACCATCCACGTCTCTGTAATAGCCATAACATCATAGCTCCAAATGTTAATCCATGTACTAAGCTCATCCGCTTTATTCATGATACTCCTCGCATTAAAATAGACACAACTCAAACCATCGGACTGAGCGTGTCCCTTGTCTATCACCTGCCTATCCTCCCTATCTCACTGTCTCCAAGCTTTTTCTATTGTGCGCCAACCTCCCTTTCCTCCGTCACTTAGAGTATTGTGCGCAGGTTTGGGCCCCTAACATGAGAAAGGATGCGTTAGAAATAGAGAGGGTTAAAAGGAGGTTCAGGAAAATGTTTCAACATTTGATTCCAAAGAGCAAGATCCCGTGATGTTATGTTCTATCTCCCTTCGTCCATACGATGTCGGAGGAGAATTAGGCCATTTGGCCTTTCGAGTCTGCTCCGCACTTTCTTCATTGCTGATCCAATTTTCCTGACATTCCCAATCTCCTGCCTTCTCAGCACATAGTTTCATACCCTGACCAATAAAGAACCTAATAACCTCCGTCTTAAATATACACAAAGATTTGGCCTCCACAGCTACCTGTGGCAAAGAAAGAAACTTCCACAGATTCAATGTTCCCTCGCAAAATACATTCCTGCTCACCCCGTTCTGAAAGGACGCCCCTCTATTCTGAGGGAGTGTTATCTGCTCGTAGACTATCCCAGCAGAGGAACCATCATTTCCACATCGACTCTACCAAGTCTTTTCACCATTCGATCGGTTTCAGTCAGGTCACTCTTCATTCTTCTGAATTCCGGTGAATACTGGCCCAGAGGTATCAAACGCTGTTCATATGACAAGCCTTTCAGTCGTGGAGTCAGTTCCGTGAACAATCTTTGAACCCTATACAGCTTCTGCACAATCCTTTCGAAGTTAAGAGGCCTAAACCTGTTCACAATGCTCCAAGTGCGGCCTCACCAGTGCTTTATCAAGTTTCAACAATCGATCCTTGGTTTTATATTCTGTTCTTTTTCAGATGGATGCTAATATCGCGTTTGCCTTTCTCACGATAGGCTCAACCTGCAAATTAATCTTTAGGGATTCTTGCACTAGGACCCCCATGTCTGTTTGCACTTCAGTTTTCTTTTGTATTTTGAAAGTAACTAACCTTTTCATTTCGTCTACCAAAGTGCATGAACATACACTTCTCAACACTGTATTCCATTTCTCTGCCCAGTTTCCTAATCTGTGGCCATTCTAATTCCTCAAAACCACATCCCCCTCCACCTATCCTCATTCCGTCTGCAAACTTTGCAACAAAGCCATCAATTCCATCGTCCAAATCATTGACAAACGACGGAAAAGAATCTGTTCCAACACAGACCCCTGTGGAATATCACTGGTACCCGGGAGCAATCTGGAAAAGGTTCCTTTTATTCCCACGCTTTGTCCCTTTACAATCAACCACGGCTTTATACAGGTCAGAATTTTTCTTGTAATACCATGAATCGTAGCTTGTTAAGCAACCTTATGTGTGGCAGCGTTACAAAGACCTTCTGAAAATCCAAATACACAGCATCAACCGGTTCTCCTTTGTCTATCATGCTTGTTATTTCCTCACGGAACTCCGTCAGATTTGTCCAGCAAGATCATGACCTATTTTATGACGGGTCTCCCAGTCCTTTGAGACCACATCCTTAATAATCGACTGCAATATCTTCCCAAATACTGAGCTCAGACAAGTTGGCATATTGGCACCCTTCTGCCCCATTCCTTTCTTGAAGAGTGAAGTGACATCTGCAATTTTCCACTCTTCCGGAACCATTTCAAAAGCTAGTGATTCTTGAAATAAATTTATTAATGTCTCACGATGTCTTCAGCCACCGCTTTTAGAATTCTGGGGTACACGCCATCTCGTCCAGGTGATATATCTAACCTCAGACCTTTCAGTTTCCCAAGAGACCTCTCTCTAGTTATGGTAATTTCACACACGTCATGCCCCCTGACACCTGGAACTTCCAGTTTACTGCTAGTGTCTTCCTCCATGAAGACTGGTGTAAAATACTTATTCAGTTCGTCCGCCATGACGTGTCCCCCTTTACTACCTCTCCAGTATCGTTTTCCAGCGTTGTGATATCAATTCATGTCTCTGTTTCACAGTTTATGTATCTGAATAAACGTTTAGTAACCTCTTTAATATTATTAGCTTTTTTACTTTAGTATTCCTCCTTTACCTTCTTAACAACTTTTGTTGCCTTCTGTTTGTTTTTATAGCCTTACCGACCCTTTAACTTCCCACAAATTGATGCTCTGCTGTAAGTGATCAATTCCAAACAATTCGGTCCAATTCCTCTCTCAGGCCTCTGTAATTCCATTTACACCACTGTAATATGGATACTTCTGAGTTTAGCTTCTCCTTCTCGAGTTTCTATTTGACTCTCACTAGCTGACAGACAGGGGACAGTGTGAGGGACTTTCCAAACTTGGATTGAACACTAAACCCCGGACCAACGTTTACTGCTGCAAACACGGAACAGCCCATTAACTCACAGCCACTCACTGTGGTGGAGGGAATGGCAACTCATTCTCTTCTTTGCTTCTAAATGAGCCACAGACCCAAACATCTGAGCAGAGAACATAAATACTAATTCATCACCTGATACGCCCGGGCAGCTTGATCGATGGGTCCATTATATATGTGTCTACACTTGTGTGGTATCCCAGGACCCGTCCTCACGGGATCCCAACCCACCCCCAAGAGATTCGCACATCTTCCCCACGTCTCACACAGGATGGTGTAATCAGAGATTCCCCGCAACCCGTACCCATCTGTCCGAAACTTCTGCTACCTTGCGGAAGGTGAAATCTCCAGCACCATCAGTAGAAGCAATAAACTCGGGCGAAGCTTGGAAGGGACAGATAAGGTAGAAGTAGGAAAGTTGTTTCCATTGGTAGGTGAAACTAGAACTAGGGACATTGTCTCAAGATTCAGGGGAAGATTCAGAACGAAGATGAGGAGAAACTGTTTTTTTTTCCCACAGAGTGGTGAATCTGTGGAATTCTCCGCCAGGGAAGCAGTTGAGGCTTCTTCACTAAATATGTATAATATACAGTTAGATAGATTTAACATTGTAAGAATTAAGGGTTATGGGGAAAAGGCAGGTAGATGGAGTTGAGTTTACGGACAAATCAGCCACGATTTTATTGAATAGCGGGGTAGGCCGGATGGGCCGGATGGCCTACTACTGCTCCTATTTCTTATGTTTTTATGTTTTAAACTCAAACACTGCAAATTCCATATTCTTGGCATCCCCATCCCAGGATTACAACCATGGCCTAGCACTCCCAGAATTCTTTGTTACAGGCAATGTGCTGCAGTGTCTCAGCTGTTCCCGGTTGACAAACTAACACTCCTGAAAAACTCATGTCTGAACTGGACCCTGAACAACCTTTGCCCGGACGGAGATTGTGGTTGAACTCCAGGCCTTGGGTCACAACGTGGACGTGGATACGTTTCAACTTGTCTCCACAGCTGAATTGAACATACGTGTTGATTATTCTATTGGTAAGTGAGATCTAGACCAGGTTAGTTAGCCGCCACATTTCCCGTTGTGGAACAGGAAGAACATGTTTTAACAGTTAATAGTAAATATAGCCCTGGAAGCTCAGTAGAGCAGATTTGTCTTTTCTTTTGATTCACAGCTATTGACCGATTGCAGGATGTTTGTGACATCCTGAAAAGATTTGACCAAATGCAATCTCAATATTCATTAGTCATCTCTGTATTTCAACACAGACATCGTATATTCCATACAGAAAATTCTCAAAGCTTCCTCGAATCCACACTGAATCCTGAGGCCATTGTCTCTCCGTTAAACGGCTCTGACTACAGAGTGATAAAAATCTTCAACACTCCTTGCAGTTCTGGTGGGCTGTTACCCTGGTGATTGAGGAAGAGGCCCACCAGAAGTAAACGAAAAAGGAAGTAACATTCAACCTCATATGCTCTGAATTTCCTTATGACCACAACGAACACTGAACACTCTGCTATTTTGTAATGGTGAAACTAAAATGCCAGTTGTTGTTTTAACCCTGTCGAGGTGCATCCAGTAAATCTGCTGTTAACTGCAGCTCCACAGAACTTTCAGCAGTGCAGAAGCTGGTCCAAAATAAAGCACTTTGTTGAATATGACCAGTCTGCTTCAAACGTCGGTAATGTATTATTCTGAAAAGGCATTACATTGAGGTGATACTTATGAGGTTTCTGTCTTTGCTTAGTTAAGCGACTCAAAATGCTGTCAAATTTCTGTACCTTCAAATAACATAAAACTGCAGTTGACAATACAGCCAGGTTCGGACCCTGCTACTGGATAAAATGTTGGAGGAGTAGATTTACAGATAAAACTGAATGGCTTGTGGGGTTATCCTCTCAGTTCCTACACTCCACTGCTGATGAAAACTTTTTCATCCGTCCACCCCATTGAGATTTCAGTATCTGCTATGTTTCAATGAGGTTCCTACTACCAGCGCCCCATGCCTGCTTGAGAACAGCCCCAGAGACAGCAAAGGTACTACATACATAAAGCTTTTAATTCCACAAATCATTCTTGTAAACTTTGTAAACAACCAGAGTAATAAGCACATTTCCACGAATAACAAACTATTTATTGGCCGTATAATTAAATGAGAAAATCTGTTGTTTCCTTACAAGATGGGGGAATTCTTGAAGGATTTATCTGAGTCTGCACGTACTTGGGAGAAAGATATAAAGACGATAGAAGTGAGGAAACATGAGTCAAGTCATAGATTGTATCCAGTTTACAGAACAGGTGCTTGCTCTCCTGAGGTGAATTTGCATAGGTAAATGTCTAGAGCATGACAACTTGTTTGCCATGTGCATTTGGAATGCTAGTGATGAAACTGCGCGAATGCTGGCAGAGATATATAAAATGCCCACAGGCACAGGAGATGGCCTTAATAAGAGGATTTGGGATGTTAACGTTAAAGTTGTAAAAGACACTGTGTATCCGAATTTGCAGAATTCTGTGGAGTTCCGATCAGTTACTTGAAAAAAAAACTCAATAATCGTGAAAGAGTCCAGGGGAAATTACACAGATGTTGCTGCTAGTTAAGGAAATGATGGCATGGGTTGGTTGAACAGTTTAGAACTTGATTTCCTGGAGCACAGGAAAATGAGCGGAGATTCCAGCTGTGGTACCCGCCTTTTTAATATCATACAACACTACCATTAACGAGGGGTCCATGGAAACATCTCCCAGCAGAAGTGGTCGGTGCAGATCAGTATTTAAGAATAGTTATTTACATCTATATGGATGAAAGAGCTATGGAAGAGTATGGTATGGAGGCATGTGGATGGGACCATGCTGGGAATGGCACGGACGAATGGGCTGAAAGACGTCTTTCTGCGCTGTAAGAGAATGAATCTAAATTGAACGTTCTACACAAGTCCATTTCCAAGAAGAATTTAATCATTCCAGAGTATTATCATAAGAAGCTACAAATGCAAGAAACACCCAAAAGTTAAAGAACTGAAAATAACCGAAAAGAGAAATAACAAACTCAACATCACATGCTGTGAGTTTCATTATGGCAAGAATTATCACTGCAGCCAATTTGTAACGGTGAAACTAAAAATTGCAATGACTGCTTTTACCCTGCCTTGAGCTGCGTTCAATTAACCCTCCGGTAGCTCTAGTTAAAAAAAAAAGTTCCTGGAAGATTCTGTGAGGTAAAAGTGGCAAGAAAATACATCACAATGAAAGCAAATGTTAGAAGAAATATTACAGATATATATCATTGAGGTGATGGGATACAGACTGACAGATTGAACAACGTGGTTGATATATATCATTGAGGTGGTGGGATACAGGCTGGACAGAGGTTAAACAAGATTGCCGATTTATATAATTGAGCTGATCGGAAACAGGCTGGACAGAGGTTGAACAAAATAGTTGATATTTCTCATTGAGGTGATGGGATACAGGCTGGACAGAGGTTGAACAAGATGGTTGATATATATCATTGAGGTGATGGGATACAGGCTGGACAGAGGTTGAACAAGATGGTTGATATATATCATTGAGGTGATGGAATACAGGCTGGACAGAGGTTGAACAAGATGGTTGATATATATCATTGAGATAGTGGGATACAGACTGGACAGAAGATTGAACAAGATGGTTGATATATATCATTGAGGTGGTGGGATACAGGCTGGACAGTGATTGAACAAGATGGTTGATATATATCATTGAGATAGTGGGATACAGACTGGACAGAGATTGAACAAGATGGTTGATATATATCATTGAGGTGTTGGGATACAGGCTGGACAGAGATTCAACAAGATGGTTGATATATATCATTGAGATAGCGGGATACAGACTGGTCAGTGATTGAACAAGATGGTTGATATATATCATTGAGGTTTTGGGATACAGACTGGACAGTGATTGAACAAGATGGTTGATATATATCATTGAGGTGGTGGGATACAGACTGGACAGAGATTGAACAAGATGGTTGATATATATCATTGAGGTGGTGGGATACAGACTGGACAGAGGTTGAACAAGATGGTTGATATATATCATTGAGGTGATGGGATACAGACTGGACAGAGATTGAACAAGATGGTTGATATAGATCATTGAGGTGGTGGGATACAGACTGGACAGCGATTGAACAAGATGGTTGATATACATCATTGAGGTGGTGGGATACAGACTGGACAGAGGTTGAACAAGATGGTTGATATATATCATTGAGGTGATGGGATACAGACTGGACAGAGATTGAACAAGATGGTTGATATAGATCATTGAGGTGGTGGGATACAGACTGGACAGCGATTGAACAAGATGGTTGATATATATCATTGAGGTGGTGGGATACAGACTGGACAGAGGTTGAACAAGATGGTTGATATATATCATTGAGGTGATGGGATACAGACTGGACAGAGATTGAACAAGATGGTTGATATAGATCATTGAGGTGGTGGGATACAGACTGGACAGCGATTGAACAAGATGGTTGATATAGATCATTGAGGTGGTGGGATACAGACTGGACAGCGATTGAACAAGATGGTTGATATATATCATTGAGGTGTTGGGATACAGACTGGACAGTGATTGAACAAGATGGTTGATATATATCATTGAGGTGGTGGGATACAGACTGGACAGAGATTGAACAAGATGGTTGATATAGATCATTGAGGTGGTGGGATACAGACTGGACAGTGATTGAACAAGATGGTTGACATAGATCATTGAGGTGGTGGGATACAGACTGGACAGCGATTGAACAAGATGGTTGATATATATCATTGAGGTGTTGGGATACAGACTGGACAGTGATTGAACAAGATGGTTGATATATATCATTGAGGTGGTGGGATACAGACTGGACAGAGATTGAACAAGATGGTTGATATATATCATTGAGGTGGTGGGATACAGACTGGACAGCGATTGAACAAGATGGTTGATATATATCATGGAGGTGTTGGGATACAGACTGGACAGAGGTTGAACAAGATGGTTGATATAGATCATTGAGGTGGTGGGATACAGACTGGACAGCGATTGAACAAGATGGTTGATATATATCGTGGAGGTGGTGGGATACAGACTGGACAGTGATTGAACAAGATGGTTGATATATATCATTGAGGTGGTGGGATACAGACTGGACAGCGATTGAACAAGATGGTTGATATAGATCATTGAGGTGGTGGGATACAGACTGGACAGCGGTTGAACAAGATGGTTGATATTAAGGTGGAATGACAGTGGCTTGACAGATGTTGAACAAGTTGGGAGTGAATGAGAAGATGGAAACAAGGGGTAAAGGGATCAAGGGCAATCACTGTTATTCCTCCAGCAATACACGGATACTGAATTAATAGTTCATAGTAATGCATGAAAGATCCTAAAATGACGAAGATAGAAGAAATAATAGGAACTTTGGTTTATGACCTTTGCCCCTCACCAACTTTCATCAAGGTACCATAAGAGGATACTTCACGTCTTCATTTGGCTACTGCTCTGCCTATGGCTGCGAAGAACTGCAGAGAACTGTGGACAGAGCTGAGCATATCACAGAAACAAACCTCCCTGCATGGACTCTGTCTGTACTTCCCGCTGATTCAGCAAAGCAGCCAGCATAACCTCACAGCCCTGGACAATCTCGCTTCTCAGGGATTGGTGCAGCAAGTTAGATAGGGGTTCCAAAACCTTTTGTTTACGCCAAGGTCCCCCTCCATTAATCGAGTGGTCCTTTGTCGTCAGGTTGGGAGCCCCTGATAGAGGTATACCGTATTATAACGGTCTATATAGAGTGAATGCATGAAGGTATTTTCCCCTTAGTTTTGGTAAGGTCATGAATTTAGGGTGACAATTGAAATATTTAAGGGGAATCAGATCAGAGCTACTTCATTCAGAAGGTGTTGCGAATGTGGAATCAGCTCCCAGCGGAACTGGTAGATGCAGGTTCATTTGCAGCATTTCAGCGCAGTTTGCGCGGGTACATCGATGAGAGAAGTATTGAGGGCTGTGATTTGGGTGCAAGTGGATGGCCCAAGCAGAAAACTTAACGGTCTAGATGGGCTGAGAGACCTGTTTCTGCGCTGTAGGGGAATAAATCACAACTGAGCATTCTACCGAAGTCCATTTCAAAACAATGTTTTCAAAAGCTACAAATGCAAGAAACATATTCAAGATAATGAACCGAAAATAACCCTAAATGGAAATAACAAATAATCTCACATGCTGCGAGGGTCGTTGGGACAAATAATAACGCTGCAGCAATTTTGTAAAAGTAAATCTCTAGAACAGTAATAGTTGCTTTTACACTGTAAGAGCATCGATTTAGGAGCAGATTTAGGCCATTTGGAACATCTAGTCTGCTCCTACCATTTACTCCCAGCTAATCAATTTTTCTTCAGCCCCAATCTTCTACCTTCCTCCATTTAATCCCTGGCCAATGAAGAATCCTTCGATCACTATTTCAAATATTCATATAAACGGCCCCCGCAGCTGCCTACGGCAAAGGGTGCCACAGATTCACCACTCTCTCGCTAAAGAGATTCCGGCTCATCCCCGTTCTAACAGGGCGTCCCTCCATTCTGAAGCTGTGACGTCAGGCCTTAGTCTACTCCGGCAGAGGAAGCGTCCTGTCCGCAGCCAATCTATCACTCGATATGTTTTTCCTTAGGTCACCCCTCAGTCTTCTGGGTTCCAGTGAATATTGGCCCAGAGTCATCAAACGCTCCGCATTTAACAAGCCGCTGAATCCTGGATCATTTTTGTGAACCTCCTTTGAACCACCTCCTGTTTCAGCACATCCAATATAAGATAAGCCGCCCAAAACTGTTCGTAATACTCCAAGTGAGGCCCCGCCAGTGCTTTATGAAGTCTCAACGTTATATTCTTGCTTTTATATTCAAGTCCTCTTGAAATGAGTGTTAACATTGCATTTGTCTTCCTCACCACAGACCCAATCTGCAAATTAACCTTTAGGGAATGCTGTACAAGGTCTTTCAAGTTCCCCTTTGCGTCTCAGTTATTTGTATTTTCTCTCCATTTAAAAAAAAAGGAAACCATTTCATTTCTTCTACCAGAGTGCATGACCATGCCCTTCCCGACACTATATTTCACTCGTCATGTCATTGCGAATTCTGCTAATCTTCTTAAGTCCTTCTGTAACCTCTCTACATCCTCAAAAATACCTGCCCCTCCACTTCTCTCCATATCGTCTGCAAACATTGCAACAATCTTCAATCCAATCATCCAGATCATTGACATACAAGCTAAAAAGAATCGGTCCTGTCTCAGACCCTTGCAAAACACAACTTGTCACCCGCAGCCAAAGAGTAAAGGCTCGCTTTATTCCCACTCCTTGTCTCCTGCCTATCAACTACTGCTTTACCCATGCTGGAATGTTTTCTGTCATACCCTGGGCTTGTAGCTTGTAGCTCTTACCCTACCAGGTGCGGCATTCAATTAAACCTCTGGTAGTTCCAGCTAACAAAAAACGATTCCTGGGAAGCTCAACGAGATAAACGGTGCAAGGTAAGAGAAAGGATAGAGGAGTCATTGCTGATATGACATTGAGGAAGGTAGTCACGGGCTGGATAGAATTTGCACAAGATGTGTATGAATGAGGAGATGAAACAACGTGTGTGAGGGATCAAGGACAATCACTGGTGGTCATTCAGCAATACACAGATACTAAATAGTAGCTCATAATACGATATAAAAACACGAAAATGACAAAACTACGTTTGTAGATCAAATAACAATAACTTTGGCTTATCCTTTTTACCCCTCCTCAAACCTTATTAACACCCCATAAAAAGTATCCCATCGGGATACATAACGACTTCATATGGCTACTGCTCTACACTTGACTACTAGAAACTGTAGAAAGCTGTGGGCACAGCTGAGGACATGGCAGAAGCCAGACTCCCCTCTCTGAACTGTGCGTGCACTTCCTTTGGCATCGATAAAGCAGACAGCATTATCTAAGATCCTTATAACCCTGGGCATTCTCGCCTTTCACCCACATTGAAGACTTGAAAACATGGAAAACACATCGACCAGATCTCAGGGACCGCTTCCACGCTGCTGTTAGAAGCAAACTGAATTGATCCCACTACGACAAGGTAGTCTCCTGACTTCAGAATATAACTCCATTTGATCTTGCACCGTATGCCGAACTACACTGCACTTTCTCTGCAGCAAAAGTGCTTTATAATACCCTATTATTGCCTCGAAGAACTGTTGTAATGTGTTGATCTGAATGAATGGTATTTAAGACAGGATTTTGACTGTATCTCCGTACATGATCATAATAAACGGATTCTGAAGTGATGTTTAACTGAAGTTTACAAATTATTCAGAAACCCAGAAAAATGGAAAAGGCTTATTTCCCTTATTATTTGGGTTATAGATATTGGCTGCGATTCGGCATGTCGTAACAGTGGAAAGGATTCAACAACAAAAACAAAACGATGTCATCCCACAACGAAAGGTCGCGACAGACCTCGATCTCACTGTCTTGTCTGAACGGGATAAAGGTGAAACGTATACGTGGAACAGTGTCCCGAAGGTGCAATTACTCTGCTTAAGCAACACTGACAGCAAAAACACAACAAGCCGAAGGGACGCTTCCTAAGCCCTGTAATTAAGTGAAAGAGTTATCGATCCATATGAACGTTGGATCCGATACCGAGGCGAGTAATGGAAGTAAAATTCCCGGAATATATCACAACGGATGGGTTTAATCCCGGCATCACCACCTCATTCCGCTGCTCGGACCAGAGCAATAGGGGTTGAGCGGCGGCTCACCTCATGCGGCTCGGTGTGAAAGACCGACTTCGCGGGCCGACCCCGGTATGTTCTCACCAGCAAGCGTGGAGAGGCCGCCAGAACGGAGAAGTGAATGGGAATCACTACCCGATAACAGGCGAGCACGCTGAGACCAGTTTCAATACTCACCAATGAGAACTTGATGCCTTCACGGTCGGAGAATGGATCCTTTCCCGGATTCCCGACCCTTGGGGTAATGGTCCTCTCCCAATCCCGACCCCGCAGACGATCCGCCGCCGCCGACCTGCTTCCACACAGAACTGAAGGAAAGCCGGGACTGTAGTTGATACGTCACCAGAGCTGGGGGCGGGGCCTCGGAAACAAACCCGCAGAGTCTGCAGAGCTGCGGTAAAATGGGAGCGGGAAAAGGGCTCACGGGATGTACACATACATATAGGTTTATGACATTTTACAAGTATTTGCAGTTTTCGCCGTCAGCTGTGATTCTACCAATAAAAGTACATAAGCACATGCGAATATATCAACAGATGTTGTGGCTATGTTTAGATACACATACACAGACATGACAGATTGTGCAGCATTCGACTGAACACATCGTTCTGGTGTGCTTGGGTTAAGTCTCAGCGAGGAAGAACGTTTGTACTGATCTGCATTGACTGTGTTCTCCCGCTAAGGAAACTAAGGATCTAGTTGCAGAGAGACGTGCAGAGCCCAAGTCTGAAGCTTGTTGATTCGTACTGAGAGGATGATGGTGTTAAACGCAATTTCTCTCAACAACAGCAACTTCGGATGTGCTTCTTTTTCTTTTTTTTTTGTTTTATGCGCGAGGTTATTTCGTTGCTCCCAAGTAGAATAAAAAGCCAGTGAAAGTGTACTGCTGAGATTCTAATATCTGTCCAGAAGTACTTAAATACGAATCATCGGGACTGCCGTGATTTTCACATTCCTGCAAGCATTCGCTATTTCCAGCAACTACTCTATTTGATCCTGTCTCCACTGCTCAGGGAAATTGCCAGCATGTCCTGCTTCTCTGTTCCAGCTAATTCTGTCCTTCTCAAATCTGTCTGCCCTTAAACATTCATGTTCCCATGTAACAAACCTGCAGAAAGCATGAGAGCGGATAGCGTGCAACAGGGAGGAGATGCGGAAGTGCGCACAGAAAATGCGCAGACTCCTCTGTGACACCAGGGCCACGCGGAGCACGTGACAAGGTACACACACCAGAACAGATTACCCGTGAACCCTACAGGTCAATAACTGCGTCGCCTCCATTTCTGGTAGGCTGAGTGCACGTTTCAATGCACGATTTGACCAATTGAACAATGAAAGAAAAGCCTCCTTTTGTCCAGAGGAACAGGGACTCTGTCTGGCCGCAGCCGAGGTGAGGAGGACACTACCGAGGGAAATACAAAGCAAATCCGCAGAGTCGGACAATTTACCCAGTTAGTGGCCAATGGGCCATGTGGCCCAGGAAAGAGAAGACTTAACAGACAACTTTTATATCTCTCCGAAAGAGTCCACTGTCTCTTCAAGCTTCAAGGCAGCCGCCATGATTCCGGTGCCCAGGAGAACAACGATAACTGGGCTAAATGATAACGCCCAGTGGCTCTGAATTCAACAGTAATTCTGTGCTTTGAGCGGGTGGTAATGGGTCGTATAAAATATCGCGCGGTTACATGGGATCATTTCCAGTTCGCCTTCCGCTCAAACGGTTCCATTGATGCTGTCATGATCTTGCCCTTCTACCCAATTCGTCACACCGAGAAGACGATGCCTCGTACGCTAGGATGTTGTTCACATATCTCAGCTCGGCGTTAACACGATCATCCCTCAAAGGCTGGTGGGTGAACTACCCTCGCTGAGATTCAACACTCCTCTCTGTAACTGGAGCTTAAACTTCTTGACCGAAAGCCCCACCCAGTCCGTGTTGGCAGAAACATCACAAGCTCCATTACGCTGAGAGCTGATCACCCCTCTCCAAACCCACTCAGGGTTTTGTACTCAGACCGCTGCTCTCCAAATTGTTGAATGACGTCTGCACTGCCATATTCTACAGTGCTTGGTATCATCAGCAACAATGACAAAATATTACCAAGAAGCAACGAATGTAAGAAGCAATCAGTGCAAGAAGCAATGAGCGTGTTAAGCTGCACCGGGCTTAGTGAGTTTGTGCAGCCGAGAAACCGTTTCCAACGTGCGGGATAAATTGGGTAAATTACACAGCGTCCTGAACCTTCCACAGATTCCACAATATACAGATCAGAACACCGAAGTTCGTCCTTATCTGAACCTGGTTGGGACCAAAAGTGGAAAACTTGCCCCGTAAGGTCGGACAGGTCTTCGCACCAGAGGGGCTGCTCCTCCCTGAAACCCCGTACACCCCGGTTATGTAGCGCGTTACCTGCAACTATGGGCAGAGAAATGGCAGATGGATTTAAATTAGGTTAGGAGGTGAGGTATTGCACTTGGGAGTTCTAATATTAATTGAAGGCCTGCAGTAAACAGTTGTATCATTTACGAACAGGGGCATCTCGTGGTGCAAATGTATCGCTCTCTGAAATGACAATCCAAGTAAATGAGGAGCCAAACAAGGCATAAGGCGTTTTTCTGGTCAGATGTCGAGTTGTTGACCTTAAACGGCGGACTGCAGTTGCAGATGGACATGGAGGCCCTGACGAGGGAGCAGAGGAGTTTCATCAATATGCTGTCCGAGCGGTTTGCTGTATTTTGTTACCTCTGTCAAGCCCTTCGAGGGCTTATTTTACAGATTGTGTCAAGGTGGTGTTTCGCTGGTCTAGTGCCCTCACTTTCGAGGTGAGGGTAGCCAGTCGGTGCTCTGCTTCTGATACCTGTTGTAACTAATTTTCAACAGCATGTCCAATAAGGCCGTATCCTTGCTCGTCTCCTGATCAGAAAACCGATTATTATTTAACACAGTGGAGACTATACCCTGATATTGATATTACTGCACTTTAACTCACGGGAAGGCAACTTACGGGCAATATGTTGGCCGGTTCTCCCAATCCATGACTGCTGTCCGTCCACTCCACTACGTTAAACTCAGTCTTCCCTTCGGTTACGTCATGCTATTTCTGGAACATTGTGGTCAACCCTGCCGACTAGACCAATGCGTGACGAAAATATTTTAAAATTCGTCCCTTGTGCATTTTTGTTTCAGCAGCAAAGGTACCGCAAAGCAGGCACGGTACACGTAGTACAGGTTAAAAGATATTGCTTCAGCGGATTCATATTATGAATAAGCTAAAAAATAACGATACATATAAAAAAGAGACAAAACAATATTCCCAACCAATCACTGTGCAAACACGAAAAATCTGCAGATGCTGGAATATCAAGCAACACACATCAAAGTTGCTGGTGAACGCAGCAGGCCAGGCAGCATCTCTAGGAAGAGGTACAGTCGAAACATATGTGTCGCAATCACTGTGCAACTCTATACAACACAGTGCTGCATAGAAACGCAGATGCCAACGGTATTTTTTCCTCTCTCTCCATGTCCTTGTCTCTATCTTCAAATCTTATGTTGTAACCCAGCATAAGAGACCTTGCCCAACTACAGAAGAAAAAAAAAAATGCCCGATTTATACCTTTCAAGATCTCAGTACTTTTCCAGACAAATATCATCTTCTATTCTCTAGGCTGTAGACTTCTAATTACCCGAAGTTCTTACACATTCCGATAGACCAGTTCCGTTGCAGCTCTCAAAAAATTCCCTTGACAAAACCGTTTTGTCTTACAACTTTCCATTTTCTGTTACGTATTTTCTGTGACCTGATCCAGGTGTGTAAGGTGATGAGAGACATTGATCATATTGATAACCAGAATCTTTTTCTCTGGGCTGAAATGGCTAATACGAGGGGAGGGCATAGTTTTAAGATCCCATCCCCCCCCTCATCCCATCCCCCCTCCCCCTTATCCCATCCCCCCTCCCCCCTTATCGCATCCCCCTCTCATCCCATCCCCCCCTTCATCCCATCCCCCCTCCCTCCCCTCTCTCATCCCTCCACCTCTCTCTCCCCCCTCTCAGGTTTTATCCCTCTCTGTCCCTCCTCCCTTCATTCACACTCTCTCATTCCTCTCCATTTTCACCTTTCTCCCCCTCTCCCTTCCAATTTCTCTCTCTCTCTCTCTCTCTCTCCCTTGTTCCCATCCGCTCTTCCTTTCGTTTTCCTGCCTTCCTCTCGCCGCTCTCCTCCTTTCCAGTCTCTCTCTCTCTCTCCGTCCATCCCCCCCCCGTCCGTTATCTCTCTCTGTCCCATCACTGTCCCTCCCCACCCCCTTCTCTCTGTCGTTCTCAGTCTATCTCTCTCTCTCTCTCTCTCTCTCTCTCTCTGCGACAGACCATCGCCTGCCTGGTCGCGAATGTGATCTGCGCTCTCGCCTGCACTCCCGCCGTCATCCTGTACTCGCTGACCGTCCGGGTCTTCCCCTGCATCGGGTACTGCTACACCGGGTGCCGGATGGTGAGTGTTCCGCCCCCCGCCCCGCACACCCAATACACTGGCGAACCAGCCCTCAACACCCCCTCAACCCCCGGAGATCTCCACTCGGCCTTCCCCTCTCCCGCGACGCTTTCCTCCCTCCCGGTAGCGCTCCCTCCCTCCACGCCAAGCTCCCTCAGAACCCCCCCTCCCCTCGGTTGTAGCGTCCCCTCCCCCGGCAGCTCCTTCCACAGACGGGCCACCCTCTGGGTGAAACAGTTTCCCCTCGGAGTCCCCTATTAAATCTCTAAAACCTGCGCCCTCTGGTTCTCGATTCCCCGACCCTGGGGAAATGTCTGTGTTCGTTCACCCTGTCTGTGCCCCTGGTGGTTTTACACACCCCTGTCAGGTCACCCCGACACTCCCGGGAATAAATTCCCAACCCGCCCGACCTCTCTCCGTAACTCAGTCCCTCCAGTCCCGGCGACATCCCCGTAAATCCCCAGGATCTCCGGTCTCCTGTTCCCGGTGTCCGATCCGACGATGGCGGGGATGCCGAACGCCGCCTTCACCGCCCCGTCTCCCCGTCACCCCACTTTCAAGGAACCGTCACCCGAAACCTGGTGTGTTCCATCACCACTGTCACCCCCTCTCCGTCACCCAAAACCTGTCACCCCTGTCACCCCCTCTCCGTCTCCCCACTTTCAGGGAACCGTCACCCGAAACCTGATGTGTTCCGTGAAGAGAAAGCTACATTCCCGAGACAGGAGTTACCAGAGATTTCTCTCCACTCCCCCCAACACTTGTAAACACATCTCCCTCTCCCACACTCCCCCTCTCTCCCCACCCAACGCGCTCCTTCCCTCTCCCCCGACTTTACCCCCATACCCAAACAACTCTTCCCCTCCTCCTTCTTACCGGCCATCTCTCCCTCTTCACTCCCCCCCTCACTATCTCTTCCCCTCTCACCCCTCCCTCGGAACTACCCCTCTTCTCTCTCACACTCAACTCTCCCACACTCTATCTCTCCTCTCTGCTCAACTTTGTCTTTCACCCCCCTTTCCCCCTTTCCGTCTCTCACCCCCTCTCTCCCCTCTGCCTCGTTCACCCCTCTCTGTCCCTCATCCCCTCTCCGTCTCTCCCCCCTCTGTTCTCCACCTTTCTCTCCCTCCCTGTCCGACCTCTCTCATCTCCAGCCTCTCACATTTCCCTCCCACCTCTCTCTACCCTCTGACTTCCACCACTCTCTCCCCCCCGTCTGACTCTCCCTTTATCAACTATTCTCTGCCGCCTCTCCTCTTTCTCCCCATCTCTCTCCCACCCACCCCCTCTCTTCCTCACCCATCGCCCCCCAGTCTCTTCCTCCCCGTCTGGGTCTCCCACCTCCGCCTACCCCAAACTCCCGCTCCCGACCCTACCCTCTCTCCCCCCTCTTCTGTCTCTCTCTTCCCCGGCCCGAGCCCTTCTCTCTCCCTCTCTCACCCCATGTCTCCCTCTCTCCGTCTGGCAGAGGTCTGTGAGCGGGGTGACGGTGATTTTGCTAGTGAACTGCCTGGTCTCCCTGGTGATGTCCGTCCTCACGGCCATCGTCAACTGCAGGAACCTCGAGTGCTGCGCCGTGCGGCCTCCGGTGGTGAGTGGGATCTTCCTGTGCACCTGGGGGGGGTGGGCGGCGGGGGATGGGACGTGGGTGGGAGAGATGGGGGGAGATGGAAAGAGGGTGGGGAGAGATGGGAGGGAGCAAGAGAGAGAGATGGGGGCAGAAAGGGAATGAAAGGGGTGGGGAGAGGAGGATAGGGAGGGGGAGAGAGAGGTGGGAGGAAGAGATGGAGGGACAGAGGGTGTGGAGAGAGGGACGGAGGGAGAGAGAGGCTGTGGGAGTGGGTAGTGGATCCTGTCTCCTCTCCTCACCTTCTCTTTCTCCCGTCCCCTCCTCAATCTGATCCCTCCCTCTCCCCCACCCACAGAGAATGGTGGTGATCCACGCTAACCAGCTCGCACCGCCGGACCTCGCCTCCATCTTCTCCAGCGAACCGGCGCCCACCCCGGCCTCTGACGGGCCCCAGTGACGACACGTTCCCCGCTCCACGGGACAGCCCAAAGGATTCGGGCCGAGCGGCCTGAAAGGAAAATCAAGGCCGGATTTTGGAGACGGAGTTCGGGGTGGGGGTTGGTGGGTAACATTCCCGTGGTCACATTCCTCCCCGTGGGAACCCCCCAGTTCAAGCTCCCTTGTTACGAGTCGCCCTGTCCCACCCGCGGCATCCGGTCACTCCTGACACACTCCGCTCTCTGTCCCCTCTATCACCGCCCCTCTCACCCTGGCTGGTGGCCATTTTGTGATGGTTATCATTGAAACCGCTCTCCCAGCATCGTAGAAATAGTCACACCCTTTTCCTCACCTCCCACTCACTTCCCTCCCTGTTTATTCAATCTCAACTCCTCATCGCCCTCTCTTTCAGTTACCCTGTGAGTCTCTCCACTACTCACTCCATCACTCCTGACACCCTCCCCTCTCCGTCCCCTTGTCCTTTCTCCTGCCATCCAACACATTCTGGGTGGTGAACGTTGTCCGATGGGAAATTTCGCTCCCTCACCCGATCCCTTCCCTCTCTCGTTGAGTGAGTCTCTCCCCTCTCCCTCCGTTCAGACACTCAACTCTCCGTCCCATCAGCCCAGATCGCGTCTCGACCTCTCGCTCCCCATTTCCCCTGTCCGCGCTCTCCTTCTTGCCGTCCGTCTTATTTGCGAAGGATCGAAATCACCCACCCTTCCCCCACACGCCCCATCCTGTTCCTGCCCACCCTCTCCTTTCAGACCCCTCTTTCCTGGTCCTGCAACTTCCCCTCCCTTCCCGTCCCATCAGATCCCCTCCCACCTCGTCCCATTACTTTCCCTCCTTCCTGGTCAGATCACTCCCGCTCCCTTCCTGTCGTTTCGCTCCTCCTCACCCCGACTCTATCTTATCCACGTCACCACCAGTTTGTGACAGGAACTTTCGCCTCCCCTTTTCGTCCCCTATTGAGTCAATGACTTCGCCACGGTCACCGTCTCATCAGTCCACTCCTCGTCCCGTCACTCCTCTTCCTCCCAAACCCCTCACCCCTCCTCCCCAAAACCCACATGTATATGTGTATGTGTGAATATCTGAGATATATACATTAGTTTATTCAATGACAAAATTATTAGAATTAAAACATACATGAAATACCCAAGACTATATAAAACACAAATTAAAATACTGTTATTATAATCAATAAGACACTCGATCCCGGGATTGTATCCACGGGCACCGCATGTCCCTTCGCCATAGATTCTGTGTGCGACTGTGACCATTGTAAGTCAGTGTCTCACTCCATCCCTGGCGGCCACATTAACCAAGGAACACACACAAAAATTCTGGTGAACACAGCAGGCCAGGCAGCATCTCTAGGAAGAGGTACAGTCGACGTTTCGGGTCGAGACCCTTCGTCAGGACTAATTTAAAGAAGAGATAGTCAGAGATTGGAAAGTGGGAGGGGGAGGGGGAGGGATGGGGCCAAGAGCTGGACAGTTAATTGGCAAACGGTATACAGAGTTGGAGAAGGGGGGGGGGGGTCATGGGACAGGAGGCCTAGGGAAAAAGAAAGGGGAGGTGAACCCACTATAGTGAGAGGGACAGAGGGAGAAAAAAGGGAGAGAAAAAATGGGGAAAAATAATAATGATAATAAATAATAAATAAGGGATGGGGTACAAAGCAGAGGTGGGGCATTAACTGAAGTTAGAGAAGTCAATGTTCATGCCATCAGGTTGGAGGCTACCCAGACGGAATATAAGGTGTTGTTCCTCCAATCTGAGTGTGGCTTCATCTTTACAGTAGAGGAGGCCGTGGAAAGACATGTCAGAATGGGAATGGGACGTGGAATTAAAATGTGTGGCCACTGGGAGATCCTGCTTTCTCTGGTGGACAGGGCTTAGTTGTTCAGCAAAGCGGTCTCCCACTCTGTGTCGGGTCTCGCCAATATATAGAAGGCCACATCGGGAGCACCGGACGCAGTATATCACCCCAGCCGACTCACAGGTGAAGTCTCGCCTCACCTGGAAGGACTGTCTGGGGCCCTGAATGGTGGTGAGGGAGGAAGTGTAAGGGCATGTGTAGCACTTGTTCCGCTTACAAGGATTAGTGCTGGGTGGGAGATAGGTGGGAAGGGATGTGGGGGGGACGAATGGACAAGGGAGTCACTGGGATTGTGTGATGGAACGGCGTGGAGGGAGCTTCACGCTGTGTCTGACCCCGGGAGTGTGTGATGGGATGGTGTGGTGGGAGATTCACGCTGTGTCTGACCCCGGGAGTGTGTGATGGGACGGTGTGGAGGGAGCTTCACGCTGTGTCTGACCCCGGGAGTGTGTGATGGGACGGTGTGGTGGGAGATTCACGCTGTGTCTGACCCCGGGAGTGTGTGATGGGACGGTGTGGTGGGAGATTCACGCTGTGTCTGACCCCGGGAGTGTGTGATGGGACGGTGTGGTGGGAGATTCACTCTGTGTCTGACCTCGAGAGTGTGTGATGGGACGGTGTGGTGGGAGATTCACTCTGTGTTTGACCCCGGGAGTGTGTGATGGGATGGTGTGGTGGGAGATTCACTCTGTGTCTGACCCCGGGAGTGTGTGATGGGACGGTGTGGTGGGAGATTCACTCTGTGTCTGACCCCGGGAGTGTGTGATGGGACGGTGTGGTGGGAGATTCACTCTGTGTTTGACCCCGGGAGTGTGTGATGGGATGGTATAGAGGGAGTTTCATGCTGTGTTTGACCCCGGGAGTGTGTGATGGGACTTTATTTATCATTTCCCTTTTTTGTCCCCTTGCCCATCCTCTGGGTTCCCCCTCCTCACCCTTTTCCTTCTCCCTGGACCTCCTGTCCCATGATCCTCTCATGTCCCTTTGCCAATCACCTGTCCAGCTCTTGGCTCCATCCCTCCCCCTCCTGTCTTCTCCTATCATTTTGGATCTCCCCCTCCCCCTCCAACTTTCAAATCTCTTACTCACTCTTCCCTCAGTTAGTCCTGACGAAGGGTCTCGACTGTACCTCTTCCTAGAGATGCTGCCTGGCCTGCTGCGTTCACCAGCAACTTTGATGCGTGTTGTTTATTATCAAAGTTCTTATTTGTCACCATATACTACCCCGAGATTCATTTTATTGCAGTCATTTACAGGACAATAAATCAATATAGCAGAATTTATGAAAAACTATACAAAAACAAAGACTAACCAACAAGCAACGTGCAAAGGAAGGGAAATTTGTGCAAATAAAATATTAAATAATACTGACACGAGTTGTAAATTATTTGAAAGTGAGTCCGTAGGTTGTGGAATCAGTTCAGAGATGATGTGAGTGAAGTTATCCACGCCGGTGTCTCAGAAAAAACCCGCCATCATCGGGCCCTTCCTGTCTGTGTAATTCCCCGGCATGAAACGTAAAAGTTGCCCGTGAACGCAGCAGGCCAGCCAGCATTACGTACTCCCGGGATAATCCCACCCCGGGACACCGGTGTCCCAGACTGAGCCCCGGCCCCCGGGCTCTTCCCGTCTGTGTCATTCCCCGGGGTCCCGAACCCGCACATCCGGCAGAAGCAGCGCCGCTGGACAGGAGGCGGAAATACGTCACCACGGGAGACCAGAGAGCGTCGCACAGCGCGAGCCTAAAGCTAGTTCCGTTAAAAACGGTTGGGAATTAAACCTGGCGCGTGGCCATTAAAGGTAAGGGGAAGGTGGGGGGCGGGAGTTAAAGGGGAGGGCGGGGAATCGGCTAAACTGTCGGCATCCCGCGGGCGGGGATGTTCACACATTCAGATGTTCACAGATCACGGTCAGTCCGGGTCTGGGTTCCTGCAGAGATCTCAGTTCCTTCTCCCCGGTCTCACTGAACCGATTGTCCCACAGCCTGAAACAGATGGGAAATAAAGACGAAATAAACAGATCACACAACAGTGTCAGTAACAGGGAACAACACTCGCAGACAAATATCACCAGAAAACCCGCGGATCCGCTGATATTTTATCACATTGAACATTAACACAAACACTCACCGGATCTGCTCCAGACTCGGGAGGGTCAGTATGAGGCGGCGGAGAGCGGGGACAGATCGGTCTGTCAGCGAGTTGTAACCCAGGTTCAGCTCCGTCAGTGATGGGTTTGTACTGAGAGCGGAGACGAGATCCTCGGCACCAGAATCTGTGAGACCGACATTGTCCAGCCTGGAGATGAGAGAGAGTGAGGGTGAAGGACACAGAGAGACAGGAGACGGTACAAATCCCCAGTGTTTATCAGTAACACAATTACTGATCACATTAATGTTCAGTGTCAGACACCCAGTGACTGTAAACACAACCTCCTACAGTTTGGTACCTACCCTAATTCCTGTAATTTACACCGTGATTTCATCAGAGCCGCAGACACCAGTTTCACTCCTGAATCTCCCAGTTTATTAACACTCAGGTTCAACTCCGTCAGTGATGGGTTTGTACTGAGAGCGGAGGCGAGATCCTTGGCACCAGAATCTGTGAGACCGATATTGTCCAGCCTGGAGATAAAAGGGCACAAAGAGACAGGAGATGGTACAAATCCCCAGTGTTTATCAGTAACACAATTTCTGATTACATTAGTGTTTAGTGTCAGACACGCAGTGAAGGTAAACACAATCTCAATCTCCCACAGTCTGATATTTAACACAGTTTCAGTAATTTACACTCTGATTTCATCAGAGTCGTTGGCAACAGTTTAAATTCTGAATAACCCAGTTTATTGTTATTCAGAATGAGCACCGTTAGTGAAGTGTTTCTCGGGAGAATGGAGGCAAGGTATCCTGCAGCTGAATTGTGAGGCTGACATTCCACAGCCTGGAGATGAGCAGAGACTGTGAAGGACACAGAGAGACAGGAGACGGTATAAATTCCCAGTGTTTATCAGTAACACAATTACTGATAAATTAAAGTTCAGTGTCAGACACGCAGTGACTATAAACACAATCTCCCACAGTCTGGTACTTACTGCAGTTTCTGTAATTTACACTCCGGGTTCCCCAGAGCCGCAGACAGCAGTTTCACTCCTGAATCTCCCAGCTGATTATCATTCAGGTTCAACTCTGTTAGTGATGGGTTTGTTCTGAGAGCAGAGGCGAGATCGCCGGCACCAGAATCTGTGAGACCGACATCCCTCAGCCTGGAGATGAGAGAAAGAGAGGGTGAAGGTCACAGAGAGACAGGAGACGGTACAAATCCCCAGTGTTTATCAGTAACACAATGACTGATAAATTAATGTTCAGTGTCAGACACGCAGTGACTATAAGCACAATCTCCCACAGTCTGGTACTTACCCCAGTTTCTGTATTTTACACTCCGGGTTCCTCAGAGCCTCAGACACCAGTTTCACTCCTGAATCTCCCAGTTTATTAACACTCAGGTTCAACTCTGTCAGTGATGGGTTTGTACTGAGAGCGGAGGCGAGATCCTTGGCACCAGAATCTGTGAGACCGATATTGTCCAGCCTGGAGATAAAAGGGCACAAAGACACAGGAGATGGTACAAATCCCCAGTGTTTATCAGTAACACAATTTCTGATTACATTAGTGTTTAGTGTCAGACACGCAGTGAAGGTAAACACAATCTCAATCTCCCACAGTCTGATATTTAACACAGTTTCAGTAATTTACACTCTGATTTCATCAGAGTCGTTGGCAACAGTTTAAATTCTGAATAACCCAGTTTATTGTTATTCAGAATGAGCACCGTTAGTGAAGTGTTTCTCGGGAGAATGGAGGCAAGGTATCCTGCAGCTGAATATGTGAGGCTGACATTCCACAGCCTGGAGATGAGCAGAGACTGTGAAGGACACAGAGAGACAGGAGACAGTACAAATTCCCAGTGTTTATCAGTAACACAATTACTGATAAATTAAAGTTCAGTGTCAGACACGCAGTGACTATAACCACAATCTCCCACAGTCTGGTACTCACTGCAGTTTCTGTAATTTACACTCCGGGTTCCCCAGAGCCGCAGACAGCAGTTTCACTCCTGAATCTCCCAGCAGATTATCATTCAGGTTCAACTCTGTTAGTGATGGGTTTGTTCTGAGAGCAGAGGCGAGATCGCCGGCACCAGAATCTGTGAGACCGACATCCCTCAGCCTGGAGATGAGAGAAAGAGAGGGTGAAGGTCACAGAGAGACAGGAGACGGTACAAATCCCCAGTGTTTATCAGTAACACAATTACTGATCACATTAATGTTCAGTGTCAGACACCCAGTGACTGTAAACACAACCTCCTACAGTTTGGTACCTACCCTAATTCCTGTAATTTACACCGTGATTTCATCAGAGCCGCAGACACCAGTTTCACTCCTGAATCTCGCAGTTTATTGTTATTCAGGCTGAGCACCATTAGTGAAGTTTTTGTACTGAGAGCGGACACAAAATCTCCGGCAGCTGAATCTGTGAGTCCGACATCCATCAGCCTGGAAATGAGAGAGAGTGAGGGTGAAGGACACAGAGAGACTGGAGACGGTACAAATCCCCAGTGTTTATCAGTAACACAATTACTGATCACATTAATGTTCAGTGTCGGACACCCAGTGACAGTAAACATAATCTCCCACAGTCTGGTACTTACCACAGTTTCTGTATTTTACACTCTGTGTTCCTCAGAGCCGCAGACACCAGTTTCATTCCTGAATCTCCCAGTTTGTTAGCACCCAGGTTCAGCTCCGTCAGTGATGGGTTTGTTCTGAGAGCGGAGGCGAGATCCTCGGCACCAGAATCTGTGAGACCGACATCCCTGAGCCTGGAGATGAGATAGAGTGAGGGTGAAGGACACAGAGAGACAGAACACGGTACAAATCCCCAGTGTTTATCTGGAACACAATTACAGATTTCATTAATGTTCAGAGTCAGATATTAAGTGCCTGTAAACACAATCTCCGACAGTTTGATACTGACCACAGTTTCTGTATTTCACACTTCGAGTTCCTCAGAGCCTCAGACACCAGTTTCACTCCTGAATCTCCCAGTTTATTAACACTCAGGTTCAACTCCGTCAGTGATGGGTTTGTACTGAGAGCGGAGGCGAGATCCTTGGCACCAGAATCTGTGAGACCGATATTGTCCAGCCTGGAGATAAAAGGGCACAAAGAGACAGGAGATGGTACAAATCCCCAGTGTTTATCAGTAACACAATTTCTGATTACATTGGTGTTTAGTGTCAGACACGCAGTGAAGGTAAACACAATCTCAATCTCCCACAGTCTGATATTTAACACAGTTTCAGTAATTTACACTCTGATTTCATCAGAGTCGTTGGCAACAGTTTAAATTCTGAATAACCCAGTTTATTGTTATTCAGAATGAGCACCGTTAGTGAAGTGTTTCTCGGGAGAATGGAGGCAAGGTATCCTGCAGCTGAATTGTGAGGCTGACATTCCACAGCCTGGAGATGAGCAGAGACTGTGAAGGACACAGAGAGACAGGAGACGGTATAAATTCCCAGTGTTTATCAGTAACACAATTACTGATAAATTAAAGTTCAGTGTCAGACACGCAGTGACTATAAACACAATCTCCCACAGTCTGGTACTTACTGCAGTTTCTGTAATTTACACTCCGGGTTCCCCAGAGCCGCAGACAGCAGTTTCACTCCTGAATCTCCCAGCTGATTATCATTCAGGTTCAACTCTGTTAGTGATGGGTTTGTTCTGAGAGCAGAGGCGAGATCGCCGGCACCAGAATCTGTGAGACCGACATCCCTCAGCCTGGAGATGAGAGAAAGAGAGGGTGAAGGTCACAGAGAGACAGGAGACGGTACAAATCCCCAGTGTTTATCAGTAACACAATGACTGATAAATTAATGTTCAGTGTCAGACACCCAGTGACTATAAACACAATCTCCCACAGTCTGGTACTTACCCCAGTTTCTGTATTTTACACTCCGGGTTCCTCAGAGCCTCAGACACCAGTTTCACTCCTGAATCTCCCAGTTTATTCACACTCAGGTTCAACTCTGTCAGTGATGGGTTTGTACTGAGAGCGGAGGCGAGATCCTTGGCACCAGAATCTGTGAGACCGATATTGTCCAGCCTGGAGATAAAAGGGCACAAAGAGACAGGAGATGGTACAAATACCCAGTGTTTATCAGTAACACAATTTCTGATTACATTAATGTTTAGTGTCAGACACGCAGTGAAGGTAATCACAATCTCAATCTCCCACAGTCTGGCATTTAACACAGTTTCTGTAATTTACACTCTGATTTCATCAGAGTCGTTGGCAACAGTTTAAATTCTGAATCTCCCAGCTTATTGTTATTCAGAATGAGCACCGTTAGTGAAGTGTTTCTCGGGAGAATGGAGGCAAGGTATCCTGCAGCTGAATATGTGAGGCTGACATTCCACAGCCTGGAGATGAGCAGAGACTGTGAAGGACACAGAGAGACAGGAGACAGTACAAATTCCCAGTGTTTATCAGTAACACAATTACTGATAAATGAAAGTTCAGTGTCAGACACGCAGTGACTATAACCACAATCTCCCACAGTCTGGTACTCACTGCAGTTTCTGTAATTTACACTCCGGGTTCCCCAGAGCCGCAGACAGCAGTTTCACTCCTGAATCTCCCAGCAGATTATCATTCAGGTTCAACTCTGTTAGTGATGGGTTTGTTCTGAGAGCAGAGGCGAGATCGCCGGCACCAGAATCTGTGAGACCGACATCCCTCAGCCTGGAGATGAGAGAAAGAGAGGGTGAAGGTCACAGAGAGACAGGAGACGGTACAAATCCCCAGTGTTTATCAGTAACACAATTACTGATCACATTAATGTTCAGTGTCAGACACCCAGTGACTGTAAACACAACCTCCTACAGTTTGGTACCTACCCTAATTCCTGTAATTTACACCGTGATTTCATCAGAGCCGCAGACACCAGTTTCACTCCTGAATCTCGCAGTTTATTGTTATTCAGGCTGAGCACCATTAGTGAAGTTTTTGTACTGAGAGCGGACACAAAATCTCCGGCAGCTGAATCTGTGAGTCCGACATCCATCAGCCTGGAAATGAGAGAGAGTGAGGGTGAAGGACACAGAGAGACTGGAGACGGTACAAATCCCCAGTGTTTATCAGTAACACAATTACTGATCACATTAATGTTCAGTGTCGGACACCCAGTGACAGTAAACATAATCTCCCACAGTCTGGTACTTACCACAGTTTCTGTATTTTACACTCTGTGTTCCTCAGAGCCGCAGACACCAGTTTCATTCCTGAATCTCCCAGTTTGTTAGCACCCAGGTTCAGCTCCGTCAGTGATGGGTTTGTTCTGAGAGCGGAGGCGAGATCCTCGGCACCAGAATCTGTGAGACCGACATCCCTGAGCCTGGAGATGAGATAGAGTGAGGGTGAAGGACACAGAGAGACAGAACACGGTACAAATCCCCAGTGTTTATCTGGAACACAATTACAGATTTCATTAATGTTCAGAGTCAGATATTAAGTGCCTGTAAACACAATCTCCGACAGTTTGATACTGACCACAGTTTCTGTATTTCACACTTCGAGTTCCTCAGAGCCTCAGACACCAGTTTCACTCCTGAATCTCCCAGTTTATTAACACTCAGGTTCAACTCCGTCAGTGATGGGTTTGTACTGAGAGCGGAGGCGAGATCCTTGGCACCAGAATCTGTGAGACCGATATTGTCCAGCCTGGAGATAAAAGGGCACAAAGAGACAGGAAATGGTACAAATCCACAGTGTTTATCAGTAACACAATTTCTGATTACATTAGTGTTTAGTGTCAGACACGCAGTGAAGGTAAACACAATCTCAATCTCCCACAGTCTGATATTTAACACAGTTTCAGTAATTTACACTCTGATTTCATCAGAGTCGTTGGCAACAGTTTAAATTCTGAATAACCCAGTTTATTGTTATTCAGAATGAGCACCGTTAGTGAAGTGTTTCTCGGGAGAATGGAGGCAAGGTATCCTGCAGCTGAATTGTGAGGCTGACATTCCACAGCCTGGAGATGAGCAGAGACTGTGAAGGACACAGAGAGACAGGAGACGGTATAAATTCCCAGTGTTTATCAGTAACACAATTACTGATAAATTAAAGTTCAGTGTCAGACACGCAGTGACTATAAACACAATCTCCCACAGTCTGGTACTTACTGCAGTTTCTGTAATTTACACTCCGGGTTCCCCAGAGCCGCAGACAGCAGTTTCACTCCTGAATCTCCCAGCTGATTATCATTCAGGTTCAACTCTGTTAGTGATGGGTTTGTTCTGAGAGCAGAGGCGAGATCGCCGGCACCAGAATCTGTGAGACCGACATCCCTCAGCCTGGAGATGAGAGAAAGAGAGGGTGAAGGTCACAGAGAGACAGGAGACGGTACAAATCCCCAGTGTTTATCAGTAACACAATGACTGATAAATTAATGTTCAGTGTCAGACACCCAGTGACTATAAACACAATCTCCCACAGTCTGGTACTTACCCCAGTTTCTGTATTTTACACTCCGGGTTCCTCAGAGCCTCAGACACCAGTTTCACTCCTGAATCTCCCAGTTTATTCACACTCAGGTTCAACTCTGTCAGTGATGGGTTTGTACTGAGAGCGGAGGCGAGATCCTTGGCACCAGAATCTGTGAGACCGATATTGTCCAGCCTGGAGATAAAAGGGCACAAAGAGACAGGAGATGGTACAAATCCCCAGTGTTTATCAGTAACACAATTTCTGATTACATTAATGTTTAGTGTCAGACACGCAGTGAAGGTAATCACAATCTCAATCTCCCACAGTCTGGCATTTAACACAGTTTCTGTAATTTACACTCTGATTTCATCAGAGTCGTTGGCAACAGTTTAAATTCTGAATCTCCCAGCTTATTGTTATTCAGAATGAGCACCGTTAGTGAAGTGTTTCTCGGGAGAATGGAGGCAAGGTATCCTGCAGCTGAATATGTGAGGCTGACATTCCACAGCCTGGAGATGAGCAGAGACTGTGAAGGACACAGAGAGACAGGAGACAGTACAAATTCCCAGTGTTTATCAGTAACACAATTACTGATAAATTAAAGTTCAGTGTCAGACACGCAGTGACTATAACCACAATCTCCCACAGTCTGGTACTCACTGCAGTTTCTGTAATTTACACTCCGGGTTCCCCAGAGCCGCAGACAGCAGTTTCACTCCTGAATCTCCCAGCAGATTATCATTCAGGTTCAACTCTGTTAGTGATGGGTTTGTTCTGAGAGCAGAGGCGAGATCGCCGGCACCAGAATCTGTGAGACCGACATCCCTCAGCCTGGAGATGAGAGAAAGAGAGGGTGAAGGTCACAGAGAGACAGGAGACGGTACAAATCCCCAGTGTTTATCAGTAACACAATTACTGATCACATTAATGTTCAGTGTCAGACACCCAGTGACTGTAAACACAACCTCCTACAGTTTGGTACCTACCCTAATTCCTGTAATTTACACCGTGATTTCATCAGAGCCGCAGACACCAGTTTCACTCCTGAATCTCGCAGTTTATTGTTATTCAGGCTGAGCACCATTAGTGAAGTTTTTGTACTGAGAGCGGACACAAAATCTCCGGCAGCTGAATCTGTGAGTCCGACATCCATCAGCCTGGAAATGAGAGAGAGTGAGGGTGAAGGACACAGAGAGACTGGAGACGGTACAAATCCCCAGTGTTTATCAGTAACACAATTACTGATCACATTAATGTTCAGTGTCAGACACCCAGTGACCGTAAACAAACTCTACCTCCATTCTGCTACTGACCATAATTTCTGTATTTTACAGTCTGAATTCTTCAGAGCCGCAGAAACCAGTTTCACTCCTGAATCTCCCAGTTTATTATAACTCAGGTTCAGCTCCGTCAGTTTTGGGTTTGTACTGAGAGCGGAGACGAGATCCTTGGCACCAGAATCTGTGAGACCGATATTGTCCAGCCTGGAGATAAAAGGGCACAAAGAGACAGGAGATGGTACAAATCCCCAGTGTTTATCAGTAACACAATTTCTGATTACATTAGTGTTTAGTGTCAGACACGCAGTGAAGGTAAACACAATCTCAATCTCCCACAGTCTGATATTTAACACAGTTTCAGTAATTTACACTCTGATTTCATCAGAGTCGTTGGCAACAGTTTAAATTCTGAATAACCCAGTTTATTGTTATTCAGAATGAGCACCGTTAGTGAAGTGTTTCTCGGGAGAATGGAGGCAAGGTGTCCTGCAGCTGAATTGTGAGGCTGACATTCCACAGCCTGGAGATGAGCAGAGACTGTGAAGGACACAGAGAGACAGGAGACGGTATAAATTCCCAGTGTTTATCAGTAACACAATTACTGATCACATTAATGTTCAGTGTCGGACACCCAGTGACAGTAAACATAATCTCCCACAGTCTGGTACTTACCACAGTTTCTGTATTTTACACTCTGTGTTCCTCAGAGCCGCAGACACCAGTTTCATTCCTGAATCTCCCAGTTTGTTAGCACCCAGGTTCAGCTCCGTCAGTGATGGGTTTGTTCTGAGAGCGGAGGCGAGATCCTCGGCACCAGAATCTGTGAGACCGACATCCCTGAGCCTGGAGATGAGATAGAGTGAGGGTGAAGGACACAGAGAGACAGAACACGGTACAAATCCCCAGTGTTTATCTGGAACACAATTACAGATTTCATTAATGTTCAGAGTCAGATATTAAGTGCCTGTAAACACAATCTCCGACAGTTTGATACTGACCACAGTTTCTGTATTTCACACTTCGAGTTCCTCAGAGCCTCAGACACCAGTTTCACTCCTGAATCTCCCAGTTTATTAACACTCAGGTTCAACTCCGTCAGTGATGGGTTTGTACTGAGAGCGGAGGCGAGATCCTTGGCACCAGAATCTGTGAGACCGATATTGTCCAGCCTGGAGATAAAAGGGCACAAAGAGACAGGAGATGGTACAAATCCCCAGTGTTTATCAGTAACACAATTTCTGATTACATTAGTGTTTAGTGTCAGACACGCAGTGAAGGTAAACACAATCTCAATCTCCCACAGTCTGATATTTAACACAGTTTCAGTAATTTACACTCTGATTTCATCAGAGTCGTTGGCAACAGTTTAAATTCTGAATAACCCAGTTTATTGTTATTCAGAATGAGCACCGTTAGTGAAGTGTTTCTCGGGAGAATGGAGGCAAGGTATCCTGCAGCTGAATTGTGAGGCTGACATTCCACAGCCTGGAGATGAGCAGAGACTGTGAAGGACACAGAGAGACAGGAGACGGTATAAATTCCCAGTGTTTATCAGTAACACAATTACTGATAAATTAAAGTTCAGTGTCAGACACGCAGTGACTATAAACACAATCTCCCACAGTCTGGTACTTACTGCAGTTTCTGTAATTTACACTCCGGGTTCCCCAGAGCCACAGACAGCAGTTTCACTCCTGAATCTCCCAGCTGATTATCATTCAGGTTCAACTCTGTTAGTGATGGGTTTGTTCTGAGAGCAGAGGCGAGATCGCCGGCACCAGAATCTGTGAGACCGACATCCCTCAGCCTGGAGATGAGAGAAAGAGAGGGTGAAGGTCACAGAGAGACAGGAGACGGTACAAATCCCCAGTGTTTATCAGTAACACAATTACTGATCACATTAATGTTCAGTGTCAGACACCCAGTGACTGTAAACACAACCTCCTACAGTTTGGTACCTACCCTAATTCCTGTAATTTACACCGTGATTTCATCAGAGCCGCAGACACCAGTTTCACTCCTGAATCTTGCAGTTTATTGTTATTCAGGCTGAGCACCATTAGTGAAGTTTTTGTACTGAGAGCGGACACAAAATCTCCGGCAGCTGAATCTGTGAGTCTGACATCCATCAGCCTGGAAATGAGAGAGAGTGAGGGTGAAGGACACAGAGAGACTGGAGACGGTACAAATCCCCAGTGTTTATCAGTAACACAATTACTGATCACATTAATGTTCAGTGTCAGACACCCAGTGACCGTAAACAAACTCTACCTCCATTCTGCTACTGACCATAATTTCTGTATTTTACAGTCTGAATTCTTCAGAGCCGCAGAAACCAGTTTCACTCCTGAATCTCCCAGTTTATTATAACTCAGGTTCAGCTCCGTCAGTTTTGGGTTTGTACTGAGAGCGGAGACGAGATCCTTGGCACCAGAATCTGTGAGACCGATATTGTCCAGCCTGGAGATAAAAGGGCACAAAGAGACAGGAGATGGTACAAATCCCCAGTGTTTATCAGTAACACAATTTCTGATTACATTAGTGTTTAGTGTCAGACACGCAGTGAAGGTAAACACAATCTCAATCTCCCACAGTCTGATATTTAACACAGTTTCAGTAATTTACACTCTGATTTCATCAGAGTCGTTGGCAACAGTTTAAATTCTGAATAACCCAGTTTATTGTTATTCAGAATGAGCACCGTTAGTGAAGTGTTTCTCGGGAGAATGGAGGCAAGGTGTCCTGCAGCTGAATTGTGAGGCTGACATTCCACAGCCTGGAGATGAGCAGAGACTGTGAAGGACACAGAGAGACAGGAGACGGTATAAATTCCCAGTGTTTATCAGTAACACAATTACTGATCACATTAATGTTCAGTGTCGGACACCCAGTGACAGTAAACATAATCTCCCACAGTCTGGTACTTACCACAGTTTCTGTATTTTACACTCTGTGTTCCTCAGAGCCGCAGACACCAGTTTCATTCCTGAATCTCCCAGTTTGTTAGCACCCAGGTTCAGCTCCGTCAGTGATGGGTTTGTTCTGAGAGCGGAGGCGAGATCCTCGGCACCAGAATCTGTGAGACCGACATCCCTGAGCCTGGAGATGAGATAGAGTGAGGGTGAAGGACACAGAGAGACAGAACACGGTACAAATCCCCAGTGTTTATCTGGAACACAATTACAGATTTCATTAATGTTCAGAGTCAGATATTAAGTGCCTGTAAACACAATCTCCGACAGTTTGATACTGACCACAGTTTCTGTATTTCACACTTCGAGTTCCTCAGAGCCTCAGACACCAGTTTCACTCCTGAATCTCCCAGTTTATTAACACTCAGGTTCAACTCCGTCAGTGATGGGTTTGTACTGAGAGCGGAGGCGAGATCCTTGGCACCAGAATCTGTGAGACCGATATTGTCCAGCCTGGAGATAAAAGGGCACAAAGAGACAGGAGATGGTACAAATCCCCAGTGTTTATCAGTAACACAATTTCTGATTACATTAGTGTTTAGTGTCAGACACGCAGTGAAGGTAAACACAATCTCAATCTCCCACAGTCTGATATTTAACACAGTTTCAGTAATTTACACTCTGATTTCATCAGAGTCGTTGGCAACAGTTTAAATTCTGAATAACCCAGTTTATTGTTATTCAGAATGAGCACCGTTAGTGAAGTGTTTCTCGGGAGAATGGAGGCAAGGTATCCTGCAGCTGAATTGTGAGGCTGACATTCCACAGCCTGGAGATGAGCAGAGACTGTGAAGGACACAGAGAGACAGGAGACGGTATAAATTCCCAGTGTTTATCAGTAACACAATTACTGATAAATTAAAGTTCAGTGTCAGACACGCAGTGACTATAAACACAATCTCCCACAGTCTGGTACTTACTGCAGTTTCTGTAATTTACACTCCGGGTTCCCCAGAGCCGCAGACAGCAGTTTCACTCCTGAATCTCCCAGCTGATTATCATTCAGGTTCAACTCTGTTAGTGATGGGTTTGTTCTGAGAGCAGAGGCGAGATCGCCGGCACCAGAATCTGTGAGACCGACATCCCTCAGCCTGGAGATGAGAGAAAGAGAGGGTGAAGGTCACAGAGAGACAGGAGACGGTACAAATCCCCAGTGTTTATCAGTAACACAATGACTGATAAATTAATGTTCAGTGTCAGACACCCAGTGACTATAAACACAATCTCCCACAGTCTGGTACTTACCCCAGTTTCTGTATTTTACACTCCGGGTTCCTCAGAGCCTCAGACACCAGTTTCACTCCTGAATCTCCCAGTTTATTAACACTCAGGTTCAACTCTGTCAGTGATGGGTTTGTACTGAGAGCGGAGGCGAGATCCTTGGCACCAGAATCTGTGAGACCGATATTGTCCAGCCTGGAGATAAAAGGGCACAAAGAGACAGGAGATGGTACAAATCCCCAGTGTTTATCAGTAACACAATTTCTGATTACATTAATGTTTAGTGTCAGACACGCAGTGAAGGTAATCACAATCTCAATCTCCCACAGTCTGGCATTTAACACAGTTTCAGTAATTTACACTCTGATTTCATCAGAGTCGTTGGCAACAGTTTAAATTCTGAATCTCCCAGCTTATTGTTATTCAGAATGAGCACCGTTAGTGAAGTGTTTCTCGGGAGAATGGAGGCAAGGTATCCTGCAGCTGAATATGTGAGGCTGACATTCCACAGCCTGGAGATGAGCAGAGACTGTGAAGGACACAGAGAGACAGGAGACAGTACAAATTCCCAGTGTTTATCAGTAACACAATTACTGATAAATGAAAGTTCAGTGTCAGACACGCAGTGACTATAACCACAATCTCCCACAGTCTGGTACTCACTGCAGTTTCTGTAATTTACACTCCGGGTTCCCCAGAGCCGCAGACAGCAGTTTCACTCCTGAATCTCCCAGCAGATTATCATTCAGGTTCAACTCTGTTAGTGATGGGTTTGTTCTGAGAGCAGAGGCGAGATCGCCGGCACCAGAATCTGTGAGACCGACATCCCTCAGCCTGGAGATGAGAGAAAGAGAGGGTGAAGGTCACAGAGAGACAGGAGACGGTACAAATCCCCAGTGTTTATCAGTAACACAATTACTGATCACATTAATGTTCAGTGTCAGACACCCAGTGACTGTAAACACAACCTCCTACAGTTTGGTACCTACCCTAATTCCTGTAATTTACACCGTGATTTCATCAGAGCCGCAGACACCAGTTTCACTCCTGAATCTCGCAGTTTATTGTTATTCAGGCTGAGCACCATTAGTGAAGTTTTTGTACTGAGAGCGGACACAAAATCTCCGGCAGCTGAATCTGTGAGTCCGACATCCATCAGCCTGGAGATGAGAGAGAGTGAGGGTGAAGGACACAGAGAGACTGGAGACGGTACAAATCCCCAGTGTTTATCAGTAACACAATTACTGATCACATTAATGTTCAGTGTCAGACACCCAGTGACCGTAAACAAACTCTACCTCCATTCTGCTACTGACCATAATTTCTGTATTTTACAGTCTGAATTCTTCAGAGCCGCAGAAACCAGTTTCACTCCTGAATCTCCCAGTTTATTATAACTCAGGTTCAGCTCCGTCAGTTTTGGGTTTGTACTGAGAGCGGAGACGAGATCCTTGGCACCAGAATCTGTGAGACCGATATTGTCCAGCCTGGAGATAAAAGGGCACAAAGAGACAGGAGATGGTACAAATCCCCAGTGTTTATCAGTAACACAATTTCTGATTACATTAGTGTTTAGTGTCAGACACGCAGTGAAGGTAAACACAATCTCAATCTCCCACAGTCTGATATTTAACACAGTTTCAGTAATTTACACTCTGATTTCATCAGAGTCGTTGGCAACAGTTTAAATTCTGAATAACCCAGTTTATTGTTATTCAGAATGAGCACCGTTAGTGAAGTGTTTCTCGGGAGAATGGAGGCAAGGTATCCTGCAGCTGAATTGTGAGGCTGACATTCCACAGCCTGGAGATGAGCAGAGACTGTGAAGGACACAGAGAGACAGGAGACGGTATAAATTCCCAGTGTTTATCAGTAACACAATTACTGATAAATTAAAGTTCAGTGTCAGACACGCAGTGACTATAAACACAATCTCCCACAGTCTGGTACTTACTGCAGTTTCTGTAATTTACACTCCGGGTTCCCCAGAGCCGCAGACAGCAGTTTCACTCCTGAATCTCCCAGCTGATTATCATTCAGGTTCAACTCTGTTAGTGATGGGTTTGTTCTGAGAGCAGAGGCGAGATCGCCGGCACCAGAATCTGTGAGACCGACATCCCTCAGCCTGGAGATGAGAGAAAGAGAGGGTGAAGGTCACAGAGAGACAGGAGACGGTACAAATCCCCAGTGTTTATCAGTAACACAATGACTGATAAATTAATGTTCAGTGTCAGACACCCAGTGACTATAAACACAATCTCCCACAGTCTGGTACTTACCCCAGTTTCTGTATTTTACACTCCGGGTTCCTCAGAGCCTCAGACACCAGTTTCACTCCTGAATCTCCCAGTTTATTCACACTCAGGTTCAACTCTGTCAGTGATGGGTTTGTACTGAGAGCGGAGGCGAGATCCTTGGCACCAGAATCTGTGAGACCGATATTGTCCAGCCTGGAGATAAAAGGGCACAAAGAGACAGGAGATGGTACAAATCCCCAGTGTTTATCAGTAACACAATTTCTGATTACATTAATGTTTAGTGTCAGACACGCAGTGAAGGTAATCACAATCTCAATCTCCCACAGTCTGGCATTTAACACAGTTTCTGTAATTTACACTCTGATTTCATCAGAGTCGTTGGCAACAGTTTAAATTCTGAATCTCCCAGCTTATTGTTATTCAGAATGAGCACCGTTAGTGAAGTGTTTCTCGGGAGAATGGAGGCAAGGTATCCTGCAGCTGAATATGTGAGGCTGACATTCCACAGCCTGGAGATGAGCAGAGACTGTGAAGGACACAGAGAGACAGGAGACAGTACAAATTCCCAGTGTTTATCAGTAACACAATTACTGATAAATTAAAGTTCAGTGTCAGACACGCAGTGACTATAACCACAATCTCCCACAGTCTGGTACTCACTGCAGTTTCTGTAATTTACACTCCGGGTTCCCCAGAGCCGCAGACAGCAGTTTCACTCCTGAATCTCCCAGCAGATTATCATTCAGGTTCAACTCTGTTAGTGATGGGTTTGTTCTGAGAGCAGAGGCGAGATCGCCGGCACCAGAATCTGTGAGACCGACATCCCTCAGCCTGGAGATGAGAGAAAGAGAGGGTGAAGGTCACAGAGAGACAGGAGACGGTACAAATCCCCAGTGTTTATCAGTAACACAATTACTGATCACATTAATGTTCAGTGTCAGACACCCAGTGACTGTAAACACAACCTCCTACAGTTTGGTACCTACCCTAATTCCTGTAATTTACACCGTGATTTCATCAGAGCCGCAGACACCAGTTTCACTCCTGAATCTCGCAGTTTATTGTTATTCAGGCTGAGCACCATTAGTGAAGTTTTTGTACTGAGAGCGGACACAAAATCTCCGGCAGCTGAATCTGTGAGTCCGACATCCATCAGCCTGGAAATGAGAGAGAGTGAGGGTGAAGGACACAGAGAGACTGGAGACGGTACAAATCCCCAGTGTTTATCAGTAACACAATTACTGATCACATTAATGTTCAGTGTCAGACACCCAGTGACCGTAAACAAACTCTACCTCCATTCTGCTACTGACCATAATTTCTGTATTTTACAGTCTGAATTCTTCAGAGCCGCAGAAACCAGTTTCACTCCTGAATCTCCCAGTTTATTATAACTCAGGTTCAGCTCCGTCAGTTTTGGGTTTGTACTGAGAGCGGAGACGAGATCCTCGACACCAGAATCTGTAAGACCGACATCCCTCAGCCTGGAGATGAGAGATAGAGTGAAGGGGAAGGACAAAGAGAGACAGGAGACGATAGAAAACCCCAGTGTTTATCAGTATCACAATCAATGATCACATTAATGTTCAGTGTCAGACACCCTGTGCCTGTAAACACAATCTCCCACTGTCTGGTATTTACCACAGTTTCTGTATTTTACACTCCGAGACCCTCAACGCGTCCGACACCAGTTTCACTCCTGAATCTCCCAGTTTATTATCATTCAAACTCAGCTCTTTCAGTGATCGATTTGTACTGAGAGTGGAGATGATCTCCTTGGCACCATTAGCAGTGAGACCGACATCATACAGCCTGGAGATGAGAGAGAGTGAGGGTGAAGGACACAGAGAGACAGGAGACGGTACAAATCCCCAGTGTTTATCTGGAACACAATTACAGATTTCATTAATGTTCAGAGTCAGATATTAAGTGCCTGTAAACACAATCTCCGACAGTTTGATACTGACCACAGTTTCTGTATTTCACACTTCGAGTTCCTCAGAGCCTCAGACACCAGTTTCATTCCTGAATCTCCCAGTTTATTAACACTCAGGTTCAACTCCGTCAGTGATGGGTTTGTACTGAGAGCGGAGGCGAGATCCTTGGCACCAGAATCTGTGAGACCGATATTGTCCAGCCTGGAGATAAAAGGGCACAAAGAGACAGGAGATGGTACAAATCCCCAGTGTTTATCAGTAACACAATTTCTGATTACATTAGTGTTTAGTGTCAGACACGCAGTGAAGGTAAACACAATCTCAATCTCCCACAGTCTGATATTTAACACAGTTTCAGTAATTTACACTCTGATTTCATCAGAGTCGTTTGCAACAGTTTAAATTCTGAATAACCCAGTTTATTGTTATTCAGAATGAGCACCGTTAGTGAAGTGTTTCTCGGGAGAATGGAGGCAAGGTATCCTGCAGCTGAATTGTGAGGCTGACATTCCACAGCCTGGAGATGAGCAGAGACTGTGAAGGACACAGAGAGACAGGAGACGGTATAAATTCCCAGTGTTTATCAGTAACACAATTACTGATAAATTAAAGTTCAGTGTCAGACACGCAGTGACTATAAACACAATCTCCCACAGTCTGGTACTTACTGCAGTTTCTGTAATTTACACTCCGGGTTCCCCAGAGCCGCAGACAGCAGTTTCACTCCTGAATCTCCCAGCTGATTATCATTCAGGTTCAACTCTGTTAGTGATGGGTTTGTTCTGAGAGCAGAGGCGAGATCGCCGGCACCAGAATCTGTGAGACCGACATCCCTCAGCCTGGAGATGAGAGAAAGAGAGGGTGAAGGTCACAGAGAGACAGGAGACGGTACAAATCCCCAGTGTTTATCAGTAACACAATTACTGATCACATTAATGTTCAGTGTCAGACACCCAGTGACTGTAAACACAACCTCCTACAGTTTGGTACCTACCCTAATTCCTGTAATTTACACCGTGATTTCATCAGAGCCGCAGACACCAGTTTCACTCCTGAATCTCGCAGTTTATTGTTATTCAGGCTGAGCACCATTAGTGAAGTTTTTGTACTGAGAGCGGACACAAAATCTCCGGCAGCTGAATCTGTGAGTCCGACATCCATCAGCCTGGAAATGAGAGAGAGTGAGGGTGAAGGACACAGAGAGACTGGAGACGGTACAAATCCCCAGTGTTTATCAGTAACACAATTACTGATCACATTAATGTTCAGTGTCAGACACCCAGTGACCGTAAACAAACTCTACCTCCATTCTGCTACTGACCATAATTTCTGTATTTTACAGTCTGAATTCTTCAGAGCCGCAGAAACCAGTTTCACTCCTGAATCTCCCAGTTTATTATAACTCAGGTTCAGCTCCGTCAGTTTTGGGTTTGTACTGAGAGCGGAGACGAGATCCTCGACACCAGAATCTGTAAGACCGACATCCCTCAGCCTGGAGATGAGAGATAGAGTGAAGGGGAAGGACAAAGAGAGACAGGAGACGATAGAAAACCCCAGTGTTTATCAGTATCACAATTAATGATCACATTAATGTTCAGTGTCAGACACCCTGTGCCTGTAAACACAATCTCCCACTGTCTGGTATTTACCACAGTTTCTGTATTTTACACTCCGAGACCCTCAACGCGTCCGACACCAGTTTCACTCCTGAATCTCCCAGTTTATTATCATTCAAACTCAGCTCTTTCAGTGATCGATTTGTACTGAGAGTGGAGATGATCTCCTTGGCACCATTAGCAGTGAGACCGACATCATACAGCCTGGAGATGAGAGAGAGTGAGGGTGAAGGACACAGAGAGACAGGAGACGGTACAAATCCCCAGTGTTTATCAGTAACACAATTACTGATCACATTAATGTTCAGTGTCGGACACCCAGTGACAGTAAACATAATCTCCCACAGTCTGGTACTTACCACAGTTTCTGTATTTTACACTCTGTGTTCCTCAGAGCCGCAGACACCAGTTTCATTCCTGAATCTCCCAGTTTGTTAGCACCCAGGTTCAGCTCCGTCAGTGATGGGTTTGTTCTGAGAGCGGAGGCGAGATCCTCGGCACCAGAATCTGTGAGACCGACATCCCTGAGCCTGGAGATGAGATAGAGTGAGGGTGAAGGACACAGAGAGACAGAACACGGTACAAATCCCCAGTGTTTATCTGGAACACAATTACAGATTTCATTAATGTTCAGAGTCAGATATTAAGTGCCTGTAAACACAATCTCCGACAGTTTGATACTGACCACAGTTTCTGTATTTCACACTTCGAGTTCCTTAGAGCTTCAGACACCAGTTTCACTCCTGAATCTCCCAGTTCATTATCATTCAGGTTCAGCTCTGTCAGTGATCGATTTGTGCTGAGAGTGGAGGCGAGATCCTTGGCACCAGAATCTGTGAGACCTACATCGTACAGACTGGAGATGAGAGAGAGTGAGGGTGAAAAACACAGAGAGACACGAGACTGTTCATATCCACACTGTTAATCAGTAATGTAATTACAAATCACATTAATGTTCAGTGTCAGACACCAAGTCTCTGTAAACACAATATTCCACAGTCTGGTACTGACCACAGTTTCTGTATTTTACACTCTGAGTTCCTTAGAGCTTCAGACACCAATTTCACTCCTGAATCTCCCAGTTTATTACCACTCAGGTTCAGCTCCGTCAGTGATGGGTTTGTTCTGAGAGCGGAGAGGAGATCCTCGACACCAGAATCTGTGAGACCGACATTCCTCAGCCTGGAGATGAGAGAGAGTGAGGGTGAAGGACACAGAGAGACAGGAAACGGTACAAATCCCCAGTGTATATCAGTAACACAATTACTGATCACATTAATGTTCAGTGTCAGACACCCAGTGACTGTAAACACAATCTCCCACAGTCTGGTACTTACGAAAGCTTCTG
Organism: Mobula birostris; assembly: GCF_030028105.1. NCBI lineage: Eukaryota > Metazoa > Chordata > Chondrichthyes > Myliobatiformes > Myliobatidae > Mobula > Mobula birostris. Next base: position 26,812,882 of record NC_092382.1, on the reverse strand, counting down.
TATTTTACACTCCGAGAGCTTCAGAGCCTCAGACACCAGTTTCACTCCTGAATCTCCTAGTTTATTATCATTCAAACTCAGTTCCGTCAGTGATTGGTTTGTACTGAGAGTGGAGTTGAGATCCTTGGCACCAGAATCTGTGAGACCGACATCATACAGCCTGGAGATGAGACAGAGTGAGGGTGAAGGACACAGAGAGACAGGAGGCGGTACAAATCCCCAGTGTTTATCAGTGACACAATTACTGATCACATTAATGTTCAGTGTCAGACACCCAGTGACTGTAAACACAATCTCACACATTCTGCTACTGACCATAGTTTCTGTATTTTACACTCCGAATTCTTCAGAGCCGCAGACACCAGTTTCACTCCTGAATCTCCCAGTTTATTAGCACCCAGGTTCAGCTCCGTCAGTGATGGGTTCGAACTGAGAGCGGAGGCGAGATCCTTGGCACCAGAATCTGTGAGACCGACATCCCGCAGCCTGGAGAAGAGAGAGAATCAGGTTGAAGAACACAGAGGGACAGAAGACTGTACATATTCTCACTGTTAATCAATAATATAATTACTAATTATATTAATGTTCAGTGTCAAATATGCAGTGACAATCTCCCACTCTCTGGTATTTACCACAGCTTTTGGATTTTACATTTCGCCTTCTTTAGAGCCGCAGACACCAGTTTCACTCCTGAATCTCCCAGTTTATTATCATTCAGGTTCAGCTCCATCAATGATCGGTTTGTTCTGAGAGTGGAGGCGAGATCCTTGGCACCAGAATCTGTGAGACCGACATTCCTCAACCTGGAGATGAGAGAGAGTGAGGGTGAAGGACACAGAGAGACAGGAGATGGTACAATTCCCCAGTGTTTATCAGTGACACAATTACTGATCACATTAATGTTCAATGTCAGACACTCAGTGACTGGAAACACAATCTCATACAGACTAGTACATACCGCAATTCCTGTAATTTACACCGTGATTTCTTCAGAGCCGCAGACACCAGTTTCACTCCTGAATCTTCCAACTTATTATTATTCAGATTGAGCACTGTCAGTGAAGGGTTTCCTCCGAGAGCGGCGTTAAGATCTCCGGCACCGGAATCTGTGAGGCCGACATTCCACAGGCTGGAGATGAGAGAGAGTGAGGGTGAAGGACACAGAGAGACAGGAGACGGTACAAATCCCCAGTGTTTATCAGTAACACAATTACTGATCACATTAATGTTCAGTGTCAGACACCCAGTGACTGTAAACACAATCTCAACAGTCTGGTACTTACCACAGTTTCTGTATGTTACACTCCGAGTCCCTCAGCGCAGCCGACAACAGTTTCACTCCTGAATCTCCCAGTTTATTATCATTCAAACTCAGCTCTTTCAGTGATCGATTTGTACTGAGAGTGGAGATGAGGTCCTTGGCGCCATTAGCAGTGAGACCGACATCAGAAAGCCTGGAGATGAGAGAGAGTGAGGGTGAAGGACACATAGAGACAGGAGACGGTACAAATCCCCAGTGTTTATCAGTAACACAATTACTGATCACATTAATGTTCACTGTCAGACACCCAGTGACTGTAAACACAATCTCCCACAGTTTGGTACTGACCACAATTTCTGTATACAAAACTTCGAATTCGTCAGAGCCGCAGACACCAGTTTAACTCCTGAATCTCCCAGTTCATTAGCACTCAGGTTCAGCTCTGTCAGTGATGGGTTTGTACTGAGAGCGGAGGCGAGATCCTCGACACCAGAATCTGTGAGACCGACATTCCTCAGCCTGGAGATGAGAGAGAGTGAGGGTGAAAGACACAGAGAGACAGGAGATGGTACAAATCCCCAGTGTTTATTAGTAACACAATTACTGATCACATTAATGTTCAGTGTCAGACACCCAGTGACTGTAAACATAATCTCAACAGTCTGGTACTTACCACAGTTTCTGTATGTTACACTCCGAGTCCCTCAGCGCAGCCGACAACAGTTTCACTCCTGAATCTCCCAGTTTATTATCATTCAAACTCAGCTCTTTCAGTGATCGATTTGTACTGAGAGTAGAGATGAGGTCCTTGGCGCCATTAGCAGTGAGACCGACATCAGAAAGCCTGGAGATGAGAGAGAGTGAGGGTGAAGGACACATAGAGACAGGAGATGGTACAAATCCCCAGTGTTTATCAGTAACACAATTACTGATCACATTAATGTTCACTGTCAGACACCCAGTGACCGTAAACACAATCTCCCACAGTCTGGTACTTACCACAGTTTCTGTAATTTACACTTTGGGTTCCTCAGAGCCGCAGACACCCGTTTCACTCCTGAATCTCCCAGTTTATTAGCACTCAGGTTCAGCTCCGTCAGTGATGAGTTTGTTCTGAGAGCGGAGGCGAGATCCTCGGCACCAGAATCTGTGAGACCGACATTCCTCAGCCTGGAGATGAGTGAGAGTGAGGGTGAAGGACACAGAGAGACAGGAGACGGTACAAACCCCAGTGTTTATCAGTAACAGATTAACTGATCACTTTAATGTTCAGTGTCAGACATTCAGAGACTGTAAACACAATCTCACACAGTATGGTATTTACCACAGTTTCTGTATTTTACACTCCGGTTTCCTCAGAGCCGCAGAAACCAGTTTCACTCCTGAATCTTCCAGTTTATTCCACCCAAGGCTAAACACAAACAGAAAAAAAAATGATGAACAAAGTGATTCAAACCGTGGGTCTGAGGGAATTTCTCTCACTCAGATACTCAGTAAATCACTGATCGGAGTTCCCATCACTGTCAATGTCCCTCACTGCCCAGCTCCAGGGAATTCACCGAATGTCAGTAATTTAACCTGCTGGTGCGACCCTGTATTCTCCCCATATTCTGTGTCATTTCCCAATGGTTGGAAAAGTCTCCCCGACCTGAGAAGGTCGGAAGGGGCAGAGTTGGAAAATGAGAGTAAGTCCAACAGTGAGGAAGATTTGTTAATATGAAAGTGTCGATGAGAGACTGTGTACGAGTCCCCACCTGAGCAAGGGGGGTGGAGAAGAGAGATCCAACAGGAGGATGGGAGATGGGGAAGAGTGATTTCTCAGGAGGAAGGGGAATGGGGAAGAGAGATCCCACAGGAGATATCGGACGGGATGAACGGAGATGGAGAACAGAGATCCACAAGGCGATACAGGTAGAAACCCAGGAACGGAAGGGGTATGAGGATGAGAGAGCCCGCAGGAGGAATGGGACGGGGAAGAGATCCCCAAGAAAGGAAGGGGAGTGGGGATGAGAGGTTCCACAAGAGGGTGTGAGGGGAAACGATTATCCTACAAGAAGAGAGGATTGTCCGGGAGGGCTGGGTCTGAACCGAGGATCATAATCGAGAGAGAAGATGTGCCCATGGGGTCTGGGTATCTGGTAGTGAGTAAAGTCACACAGGTGGACTGATGGTGATAGTCACACACGGGGAAGGGCAGGGGAGGACAATCTCACAATGGTAATTCTTTCACTCTTACAGGGAAAGTCTGCTGACAGTCTCTTGTCCCGACCGGGAAGGGGGTGTGAAGCTCTGACCCACCTGCTGCAGTCAGTGTAGGTCTGGGTGTCAGTAACAGTGAGAAGGAACATTGTGAATGGACGTGTCACAGGCAGTGAGAAACACGGCCATTTCTGTGATTTACTAACATTAAACTAATGACCGTTGTTCACTGATCTGATGAAGTCTCCAACATCCCTTCACAAGGAACCACAGAACCCTCCCGTCCTTGGGGAATTACTGACCGATCCCCTGAGCATTCACAATTCGACTTATTGCAGTTTCACCTGAATCCCTTTACATTGAAACAACACAATGGAATAGTTTCACTGTTCAGAGTGAGAGATAAATCAAGTTACCTCAACTCCTGGCACTTGTGCAGCCCGGGTCCCAGCCGCTGGATTGCTTCACACTGACTGTGGCAGTCCTCCAGGTTGAGGTATTTTATTGTATCACAGAGTCCAATGACATGATCCAGGACCGCGCAGTCAAACGGGGTCAGTGTCATTCCACTGAATGAAAGTGTTTCCACAGATCTCAGTGCGGCCTGAGCCAGCCCACGATTCTGAGATTCAAACAGGTAGTGTAATGTGTTCAGGAGGCTCCTTTTACCAGCTTCATTCCATGTGTTTCCACTCTGGCGTTTAACCTCCTCCTTCACCCAGTCAATCACCCGGCAGGTTGTTTGATGAGGAAATGGACCCAGAAACTCCTCCAGGCCCCGAGCTGTCATTGGGTTGGAGAGACCAGCAACAAAACGGAGAAATACCTCAAATCGACTGTCTGTCGTGCTGTGGGCTTCAGTGAGGAATCTCAGACTATCCCCGGGATGTGGATTCAGGAATTGTGCGACTGCAGCTACAAACTCTTGGATGGTGATGTGTGGGAATGTGTACACCACGCTCTGGGCAGAATCCTCTCTCTCCAAAAGCTCCATCAGGAACCCGGACAGGAACTGGGAAGGCTGCAGATTGTACTTGATCAAATCTCCATCTGTAAACACAATCTTCTTCTCAGCCACTCCTCTGAAGGCCATCTGGCCAACCCTGAGTAACACATCACGGGGGTTCTCAATCTCACGGCCGTGGTTTTTCAGGATGTTGTAAATATAGTAGCAATATAGTTGGGTGATGGTCTTGGGAACTCGCTGCGGGTCCCTGACTCTTTGTGTGAAGAAGGGGCCCAGTGCCAGAGCGAGGATCCAGCAGCAGGAGGGGTTGTAGCTCATGGTGTACAGGATCTCGTTCTCCTTCACGTGTTTGAAAACAGCTGCTGCCACTGTCTGATCTTCAAAATGCCTGGTGAAATATTCCTTCCGTTCCTCACCAACAAATCCCAGGATTTCAGCCCGGACATTGATCTCCGCCTTTTCCAATAAACCTAACGCAGTGGGACGGTAGGTAACAAGAACTGAACACCCTGGGAGCAGCTTGCCCTGGATTAAACTGTACACAATGTCAGACACCTTGCAGTTGAATTCAGGATCTGTGCATGTGGACCGAGGTTCTGTGTTTCTCTGACTGTCAGCAAAATCAATTTTGTCATTGAATTCATCCAAACCATCGAATATAAACAGCAATCCCTCTGGGTTCTTCCAGACCTCTCTCAGGATTTTTTTAAAGTGAGGATACTGATCCAGAATCAGTTCCTTCAGGTTTATTCTGCAGTTAATGGAGTTTAAATCCCGGAATTTGAAACTGAAGACAAACTGGAATTGTTGGTATATTTTCCCCGTGGCCCAGTCATAAACAATCTTTTGTACCATTGTTGTTTTCCCAATTCCCGCGACTCCGGCCACTGCTGCCGAACTCCCAGATTTGAATTTACTCCGGGAAAAGCTGCTCTGGAACAACTGATCAGTCCGGATTTTCTCCAGCTCTCTGCGGAGATGTTTCTCTCTCCACTCCTCGTGGTCTCTGCCTCTTGCCAGCAGCTCATGTTCCACCAGTGTCCGATCTCGAACAGTAGAAATGACCGTGAGCTCAGCGTATCGATCAGCCAGCTGGAAAACCTCCACCTCCTCCCTCATCAGGATCCTGTTCACTCTCAGTGTTTCAGTTTGTGCCCGCAGAGTCTCCTTGTGTTTCTGTTGAACATCTTCCATGGGAACAGACAGTGAACAAACTGTTAGATGCCTCAACTCAAAACGCAGTATTTAAGCACACAAGAGTTAGCTCAAAGCTCTGGCATGAATTGGATTCATCAATGGATGCTCGAACAGTAAATTTGATAAACAGACCCCTGACTGGACAGAGAGGCTTGGTCCAGATAAACACCAGATCATCACATTTCACAATTAACTGTGCTGTGAAGGTGAGTATTTCCCTAGTAGTTTACTGACCCCCGACTGTCCCATGCTGGACAAACTCCCTCTACTGTCACAGCTGCAATTTTTTCCTGTGGAAGAAACTTTCAATCCCCAGTGTTGACGGGGTGTATGGAGATGGAGAAGAGGGTAGTGGGCATTCTGTGAAAGGAACTGGTCAGGGAATCACAGCTCCCCCTCCCCTCTCACCGTCACCCTGTCAGGGAGGTGTGGGCTCTCACAGTGTGTCAGGACCCTGTCAGGGGTGTGTGGGGTCTCACAGTGTGTCAGAACCCTGTCAGGGAGGTGTGGGGTCTCACAGTGTGTCAGGGTCTCACAGTATGTTAGGGACCCTAACTAGTTTCTGTTGGGTCTGACAGTGATGCAGGACCCTGTCAGACGTGTCTGGGGTCTCGTACCGTCTCAGGATTTTTTCAGGGGTGTGAAGCGTCTGGTAACGTGTCAGGACCCTATCCGGTGCTTGTGGGGTTCTTAGAGTGTGTCCTCTCCCTCTCATGTGTGTGTGGTGTCTCACGGTGTGTAAGGAGCCTGTGGGGGGTGTGTGGGGTCTCACTCTGTGTCAGGATCTTGCCAGGGGTGTGTGGGGTCTCAGTGTGTCAGGATCCTGCAGGTGTGTGTGGGGCCTCACAGTGTGTCAGTAACCTGTCAGGGGTGTGTCGGGTGTCACAGTGTGTCAAGACCCTGTCAGTGGTTTGTGGGGTCTCACAGCAGGTCAAGACACTAACTAGGTTCTGTGGGGTCTGACACTGAGTCAGGATCTTGTGAGGGGTGTGTGGGGTCTCACAGTGTGTCAGGACCCTGTCAGGGGTGTGTGGGTTGTCAAACTGTGTCAGGACCCTGTCAGGGGTATGTGGGGTCTCACAGTAGGTCAGGACGCTAACTAGGTTCTGTGGGGTCTGACACTGAGTCAGGATCTTGTGAGGGGTGTGTGGGGTCTAACAGTGTGTCAGGACCATGCCATTGGTGTGTGGGCTTTCAGACTGTGTTAGGAACCTGTCAGGGGTGTGTGGGGTCTGACAGATTGTCAGGACAATGTCAGGGATATGTCGGGTCTCACAGCGTGTCAAGATCCTTTCAAGGGTGTGGGGATCTCACAGAGTGCTTGGACCCTGTCAGGTGTGTGTTGGGTCTCACAGTGTGTCAGTACCTTGTCAGGGGTGTGTGGGGATCTCACAGTGTGTCAAGACCCTGCCAGGGGTGTGGGGGGTCTCAGACTGTCTCAGCATTTTGCCAGGGGTGTATGGCGTCTGGCAATGTGTCAGGACCCTATCTGGTGCGTGTGGGGGTCTTAGAGTGTGTTCTCTCCCTCTCATGTGTGTGTGGGGCCTCACAGTGTGTCAGTAACCTGTCAGGGGTGTGTGGGGTTTCACAGTGTGTCAGGACCCTGTCGGGGGTGTGTGGGGTCTCACAGTGTGACAGGACCTTGTCAGGGCTGTGTGGGGTCTGAAAGTGCATCAGGGGTGTCTGTGGTCTCACAGTGTGTCAAGACCCTGTCAGTGGTTTGTGGGGTCTTACAGTATGTCAGCACGCTAACTATGTTCTGTGGGGTCTGACAGTGTGTCAGGACCCTGTCAGGTGTTTGTGTGTCTCTCAGTGTGTCAGGACACTGCCAGGGGTGTGTGGGGTGTTACACTGTGTCATGAACCTTCCAGGGGTGTATGGTGTCTCACACTGTGTCAGGATCTTGTCAGTGGTTTGTGGGCTCTCACAGTATGTCAGGACCCTAACTACGTTCTGAGGGGTCTGACAGTATGTCACGACCCTGTCAGGGGTGTGTGGCGTCTCACGTTTTGTGAGGACCCTGTCAGGGGTGTGTGGGGTCTCACAGTGTGTCAGGAACCTGTCAGTTGTGTGTGGGGTCTCATAGTGTGTCAGGACCTTGTCAGGGGTGTGTGGGGCCTCACAGTGTGTCAGGACCCTGTCAGGTGTGTGTGGGGTCTCAAAGTGTGTCAGTACCTTGTCAGGGATGTGTGGAGTCTCGCAGTGTGTCAGGACGCTGTCAGTGGTGTGTGCCGTCTCACGGTTTGTGAGGACCCTGTCAGGGATCTGTGGGGATCTCACAGTCTATCAGGACCTGTTAAGGGTGTGTGGGGTCTCAGTGTGTCAGGAACCTGTCAGGGGTGTGTGGGGTCTCAGTGTGTCAGGAACCTCTCAGGGGTGTGTGGGGTCACACAGTGTGTCAGTAACCTGTCAGGAGTGTGTGGGATGTCACAGCGTGTCACTACCCTGTCAGGGCTGTGTGGGATCTCACACTGTGTCAGAACCCTGCCGGGGGTGTGTGTGGTCTCACAGTCTGTCAGGACCCTGTCAGGGGTGTGTAGGGTATCACAGTGCATCTGGGGTGTGTGGGCTCATGCAGATTGTCAGCACCCTGTCAGGGTTATGTGGGGTCTCACAGTGTGTCAGGAACCTGTTAGTTGTGTGTGGGGTCTCACAATGTGTCAGGACCCTGTCAGGGTGTGTGGGGTATCGCTTAGTGTGTCACGATGCTGTCAGTGGTGTGTGGCATCTCACGGTTTGTGAGGACCCTGCCAGGGATTTGTGGGGATCTCACAGTCTATCAGGACCTGTTAGGGGTGTGTGGGGTCGGAGAGTGTGTCAGGACCCTGTCAGGGTTATGTGTGGTCTCACAGTGTGTCAAGACCCTGTCAGAGCTGTGTGGGGTCTCACAGTTTGTCTGTATCCTGTTAGTAGTGTGTGGAGTCACACAGTGTGTCAAGATCATGTCAGTGGTTTGTGGGGTTTCACAGCGGGTCAGGGTCTCACAGTATGCCAGGATGCTAACTGTGTTCTGTGGGGTCTGACAGTATGTCATGACCCTGTCAGGGTTGTGTGGGGTTCAATGCGTCAGGATCCTGAAGGTGTGTGTGGGGTCTCACAGTGTGTCAAGACCCTCTCAGGGGCGTGTGGGTTTTCACAGTGTGTCAGGACTCTGTCAGGTGTGTGTTGGGTCTCAAAGTGTGTCAGTACCTTGTCAGGGGTGTGTGGAGTCTCGCAGTGTGTCAGAAACCTGTCAGTTGTGTGTGGGGTCTCGCAGTGTGTCAGGACCCTGACAGGGATTTGTGCGGATCACACAGTCTATCAGGACCTGTTAAGGCTGTGTGGGGTCTCACAGTGTGTCAGGACTCTGTCAGGGGTGTGCGGGGTCTCATTGTGTGTCAGGACCCTGTCAGGTGTGTGTGGGGTCTCACAGTGTGTCAGGACACTGTCAGGTGTGTGGGGGGTCTCACTGTGTGTCCGGACCCTGTCAGGGGTGTGTGGGGATCTCACAGTGTGTCAAGACCCTGTCAGGGGTGTGGGGGGGGGTCTCACACTGTCTCAGGATTTTGCCAGGGGTGTATGGCGTCTGGCAATGTGTAAGGACCCTATCTGGTGCGTGTGGGGGTTTTAGAGTGTTTCCTCTCCCTCTCGTGTGTGTGGTGTCTCACGGTGTGTCAGTAACCTGTCAGGGGTGTGTGGGGTGTCACAGTGTGTCAGGACCCTGTCAGGGGTATGTGGGGTCTCAGTGTGTCAGGATCCTGTTAGTAGTGTGTGGAGTCACACAGTGTGTCAAGACCATGTCAGTGGTTTGTGGGGTTTCACAGTGTGTCAGTACTCTGTCAGTTGTGTGTGGGGTCTCACTGTGTGTCCGGACCCTGTCAGGGGTGTGTGGGGATCTCACAGTGTGTCAAGACCCTGTCAGGGGTGTGGGGGGAGGGGGTCTCACACTGTCTCAGGATTTTGCCAGGGGTGTATGGCGTCTGGCAATGTGTAAGGACCCTATCCGGTGCGTGTGGGGGTTTTAGAGTGTTTCCTCTCCCTCTCGTGTGTGTGGTGTCTCACGGTGTGTCAGTAACCTGTCAGGGGTGTGTGGGGTGTCACAGTGTGTCAGGACCCTGTCAGGGGTATGTGGGGTCTCAGTGTGTCAGGATCCTGCAGGTGTGTGTGGGGTCTCACAGTGTGTCACGACATTGTCAGGAATATGTGGGGTCTCACAGTGTGTCAGGACGTTGTCAGGGGTGTGTGGGGTCTGACAATGAGTCAGGAACCTGTCAGGGGTATGTGGGGTCTCACAGTAGGTCAGGACGCTAACTAGGTTCTTTGGGGTCTGACAGTGAGTCAGGATGTTGTGAGGAGTGTGTGCGGTCTCACAGTGTGTCAGGACTCTGTCAGGGGTGTGCGGGGTCTCATTGTGTGTCAGGACCCTGTCAGGTGTGTGTGGGGTTTCACAGTGTGTCAGTACTCTGTCAGTTGTGTGTGGGGTCTCACTGTGTGTCCGGACCTGTCAGGGGTGTGTGGGGATCTCACAGTGTGTCAAGACCCTGTCAGGGGTGTGGGGGGGGGGGTCTCACACTGTCTCAGGATTTTGCCAGGGGTGTATGGCGTCTGGCAATGTGTAAGGACCCTATCCGGTGCGTGTGGGGGTTTTAGAGTGTTTCCTCTCCCTCTCGTGTGTGTGGTGTCTCACGGTGTGTCAGTAACCTGTCAGGGGTGTGTGGGGTGTCACAGTGTGTCAGGACCCTGTCAGGGGTATGTGGGGTCTCAGTGTGTCAGGATCCTGCAGGTGTGTGTGGGGTCTCACAGTGTGTCACGACATTGTCAGGAATATGTGGGGTCTCACAGTGTGTCAGGACGTTGTCAGGGGTGTGTGGGGTCTGACAATGAGTCAGGAACCTGTCAGGGGTATGTGGGGTCTCACAGTAGGTCAGGACGCTAACTAGTTTCTGTGGGGTCTGACACTGAGTCAGGATGTTGTGAGGGGTGTGTGGGGTCTCACAGTGTGTCAGGACCATGCCATTGGTGTGTGGGTTGTCAAACTGTGTCAGGAACCTGTCAGGGGTGTGTGGGGTCTCACACTGTGTCAGGAACCTGTCAGGGGTGTGTGGGGTCTCACAGATTGTCAGGACAATGTCAGGGGTATGTCGGGTCTCACAGTGTGTCAGCATACTTTCAAGGGGGTGGGGGATCTCACAGAGTGCTTGGACCCTGCCAGGGGTGTGTGGGGTCTCACTGTGTGTCAGGATCCTTTCAATGGTGTTTAGGGTCTCACAGTGTGGGAGCTCACAGTTTGCCAGGACCATGTCTGGGGTTTGTTTAGTCTCAAAGTGCGTCAGGAATCTGTCAGGGGTGTGTTGCGTCTCACAGTGTGTCAGGACCCTGTCAGGGGTGTGTAAGATCTCAGTGTGTCAAGGTCCTGCAGGTGCGTGTGTGGTCTCACAGTGTGTCAAGACCCTCTCAGGGGCGTGTGGGTTTTCACAGTGTGTCAGGACTCTGTCAGGTGTGTGTTGGGTCTCAAAGTGTGTCAGTACCTTGTCAGGGGTGTGTGGAGTCTCGCAGTGTGTCAGGAACCTGTCAGTTGTGTGTGGGGTCTCGCAGTGTGTCAGGACCCTGCCAGGGATTTGTGCGGATCACACAGTCTATCAGGACCTGTTAAGGCTGTGTGGGGTCTCACAGTGTGTCAGGACTCTGTCAGGGGTGTGCGGGGTCTCATTGTGTGTCAGGACCCTGTCAGGTGTGTGTGGGGTCTCACAGTGTGTCAGGACACTGTCAGGTGTGTGGGGGGTCTCACAGTGTGTCAGGACCCTGTCAGGGGGGTGTGGGGTGTTATACTGTGCCAGGAACCTTCCAGAGGTGTGTGGTGTCTCACTCTGTGTCAGGATCTTGTCAGTGATTTGTGGGGTCTCACAGTATGTCAGGACCCTAACTACGTTCTGTGGGGTCTGACAGTATGTCACGACCCTGTCAGGGGTGTGTGGGGTCTCAGTGTGTCACAACACTGTCAGGACTGTGTGGGGTCTTATTGTGTCAGGACCCTGTCAGGGGCGTGTGGGTTTTCACAGTGTGTCAGGACTCTGTCAGCTGTGTGTTGGGTCTCAAAGTGTGTCAGTACCTTGTCAGGGGTGTGTGGGGTCTCACAGTGTGTCAGGAACCTGTCAGTTGTGTGTGGGGTCTCACAATGTGTCAGGACCCTGTCAGGGGTGTGTGGGGTCTCACAGTGTGTCAGGAACCTGTCAGTTGTGTGTGGGGTCTCACAATGTGTCAGGACCCTGTCAGGGGTGTGTGGGGTCTCACAGTGTGTCAAGACCCTGTCAGGTGTGTGTGAGGTCTCACAGTGTGTCACGACACTGTCAGGAGTGTGTGGGGTCTCAGTGTGTGTCAGGACAATGTCAGGGGTATGTCGGGTCTCAGAGTGTGTCAGGATACTTTCAAGGGTGTGGGGATCTCAAAGAGTGCTTGGACCCTGTCAGGGGTGTCTGGGGTATCACAGTGTGTCAGGACCCTGTCAGGGGTGTGTGGCATCTCACAGTGTGTCAGGACCCTGTCAAGGGTGTGTGGGGTCTCACAGTATGTCACGACACTGTCAGGAATGTGTGGGTTTTCACAGTGTGTCAGGACTCTGTCAGGTGTGTGTTGGGTCTAAAAGTGTGTCAGTACCTTGTCAGGGGTGTGTGGGGTCTCACAATGTGTCAGGACCCTGCCAGTGGTGTGTGGGGTATCGCAGTGTGTCAGGATGCTGTCAGTGGTGTGTGGCGTCTCACGGTTTGTGAGGACCCTGTCAGGGATTTGTGGGGATCTCACAGTCTATCAGGACCTGATAGGGGTGTGTGCGGTCTCACAATGTGTCCGGAGCTTGTCAGGGGTGTGTGGTGTCTCACAGTGTGTCAGGACCCTGTCAGGGGTGTGTGGGGTCTCACACTGTGTCAAGACCCTGTCAGGGGTGTGTGGCGTTTCACAGTTTGTCGGGATCCTGCAGGTGTGTGTGGGTCTCACAGTCTGTCAGGACCCTGTCAGGGGTGTGTGGGGTCTCAGAGTATGACATGATACTGTCAGGAATGTGTGGGTTTTCACAGTGTGTCAGGACTCTGTCAGGTGTGTGTTGGGTCTCAAAGTGTGTCAGTACCTTGTCAGGGGTATGTGGGGTCTCACAGTGTGTCAGGAACCTGTCAGGGGTGTGTGGGGTCTCACAGTGTGCCAGGACCCTGTCAGGGGTGTGTGGTGTCTCACAGTGTGTCAGGACACTGTCAGGTGTGTGTGGGGTCACACAGTGTGTCAGGACCTTGTCAGTGGTTTGCGGGGTCTCACAGTGTGTCAGGGCCCAAACTACGTTCTGTGGGGTCAGACAGTGAGTCAGGACCCTGTCAGGTGTGTATGGGCACTCACACCGTCTCAGGATTTTCTCAGGGGTGTGTGGGTTCACACAGATTATCAGGATCCTGCAGGTGTGTGTCAGGACGCTGTCAGGGGCTTGTGGGTTTTCTCCGTGTGTCAGGAGTCTGTCAGGTGTGTGTTGGGTCTCAAAGTGTGTCATTACCTTGTCAGGATTGTGTGGGGTCTCACTGTGTGTCCGGACCCTGTCGGAGGTGTGTGGGGAACTCACAGTGTGTCAAGACCCTGCCAGGGGTGTGGGGTGTCTCACACTGTCCCAGCATTTTGCCAGGGGTGTATATGGCGTCTGGCAATATGTCAGGACCCTATCCGGTAAGTGTGGGGGTCTTAGAGTGTGTTCTCTCCCTCTCATGTGTGTGTGGGCCTCACAGTGTGTCAGTAACCTGTCAGGAGTATGTGGGGTGTCACAGTGTGTCAGGACCCTGTCAGGGCTGTGTGGGATCTCACACTGTGTCAGAACCCTGCCGGGGGTGTGTGTGGTCTCACATTCTGTCAGGACCCTGTCAGGGGTGTGTAGGGTATCACAGTGCATCTGGGGTGTGTGGGCTTATGCAGATTGTCAGCACCCTGCTAGGTGTGTGTGGGTCGCACAGTGTGTCAGGAACCTTTCAGGGGTATGTGGGGTCTCACAGTGTGTCAAGAATCTGTCAGAGCTGTGTGGGGTCTCACAGTTGCTCTGGATCCTGTTAGTAGTGTGTGGAGTCACACAGTGTGTCAAGACCGTGTCAGTGGTTTGTGGGGTTTCACAGCGAGTCAGGGTCTCACAGTGTGTCAGGACCCTGTCAGGTGGTTGTGGGTCTTACAGTGTGTCAGGACCCTGTCAGGTGTTTGTGTGTCTCTCATTGTGTCAGGACACTGCCAGGGGTGTGTGGGGTGTTACACTGTGTCATGAACCTTCCAGGGGTGTATGGTGTCTCACACTGTGTCAGGATCTTGTCAGTGGTTTGTGGGGTCTCACAGTATGTCAGGACCCTAACTACGTTCTGTGGGGTCTGACAGTATGTCACGACCCTGTCAGGGGTGTGTGGGGTCTCAGTTTGTCAGGATCCTGCAGGTGTGTATGGGGTCTCACAGTGTGTCACGACACTGTCAGGGGTATGTCAGGTCTCACCGTGTGTCAGGATCCTTTCAAGGCTGTGGGGGATCTCACAGAATGCCTGGACCCTGTCAGGGGTGTGTGGGGTCTCACACTATGTCAGAACCCTGTCAGGGGTGTGTGGGGTCTCACAGTGTGTCACGACACTATCAGGACTATGTAGGGTCTCAGCGTGTCAGAAACCTGTCTGTTGTGTGTGGGGTCTCACAGTGTGTCAGGAACCTGTCAGGGGTGTGTGGGGTCTCACAGTCTGTCAGGACCCTGTCAGAGGTGTGTGGGATCTCACAGTGTGTCAGGACCCTGTCAGGGATGTGTGTGGTCTCACAATGTGTCAGGTCCCTGTCAGGTGTCTGTGGGGTCTCACAGTGTTTCAGGACACAGTCAGGGATGTGTCGGGTCTCACAATGTGTCAGGACCCTGTCGGGGATTTCTTTGGTTTCACAGTGGGTCAGGACCTTGTCATGGGTGTCTGGGGTCTCACAGTGGGTCAGGACCCTGTCCCGGGTGTGTGGGGTCTCATAGTTGGTCAGGACCCTGTCACGGGTGTGTGGGGTCTCACAGTTTGTCAGCAACCTGTCAAGTGTGTTTGGGGTCTCACTGTGTGTCAGGAACCTGTCAGGGGTGTGTGGGGTCTCACAGTGTGTTAGGACCCTGTCAGGTGTGTGTGGGATCTCACAGTGTTTCAGGACCCTGTCAGAGGTGTGTGGGATCTCACAGTGTGTCAGGACCCTGTCAAGGTTGTATGTGGTCTCACAGTGTGTCAGGACCCTGTCAGGTGTGTGTGGGATCTCACAGTGTTTCAGGACCCTGCCAGGGGTGTGTGGGCTCTCACAGTGTGCCAGGGCCCTTTCAATGGCGTGCAGAGTCCACAGTGCGTCGGTGTGTGTGGGAGCTCACAGTATGTCAGGACACTGACAGGGGTGTGTGGAGTTTCACAGTTTGTCAGGACCCTGCCAGGGGTGTGGGGGATCTCACACTGTGTCAGGACCCTGTCAGGGGTGTGTTGGGTCTCAGTGAGTGTCAGGATCCTTTCAGTGGTGTGTAGCGTCTCACAGTGCGTCGTGATGTGCGAGAGCTCACTGTTTGTCAGGACCAAGTCAGGGGCGTGTTTAGTCTCAAAGTGCGTCAGGAATCTGTCAGGGATGTTTGGGGTCTCACAGTTTGTCAGGATCCTGTCAGGAGTGTGTTGGGTCTTACAGTGTGTCGTGATGTGCGGCAGCTCACAACGTGTCAGGACCCTGCCAGTGGTGTGATTGGACTCACAGTGTGCAAGGAAACTGCCAGGATTGTTTGGGGTCTCACAGTGTGTCAGGATCCTGTCAGGTGTGTGTTCGGTTTGACAGTGTGTGAGGACCCTGTCAGGGTGTGTAGGGTCACACAGTGTGTCAGGACCCTGTCAGGGGTGTGGGGGGGGGGGGTCTCACAATGTGTCAGGATTTGTCAGGGGTGTGTAGGGTCTCACAGTGTGTCAGGACCCTGCCAGTTGTGTTTTTGGGCTCACAGTGTGCAAGGAAACTGCCAGGATTGTTTGGGGTCTTGCAGTGTGTCAGGACCCTGTCTGGGGTGTGTGCCCTCCCCATTCAACGTATTCAGTGAAAGTAGGAAGAGTAGGAAAACATTGATTGTTGAAAAATATACTTTGGATAATGTTGCAGTTGTAGAAATAATGTTCTTCAATAATCAGGGAGAGAATCTGTTTCATGTTCAGAAATAGATGTGGGAATTTCATTGTCGTGACTGTTCCCTCCGCAAACAGCGTGAAGAACAGTGAAGAACAAGTTTGCAGGGAAATTGTAGAGAGTTACTGAAGCCTTCGTGCAGGGAAAGGTGGGGTTTTGATTGTCTGAATGTGGACTGGAAAAGCATTAACACAGGTGACAGCAACGTGATTAGTTTGAAACCTTTCTCTGGTACCATTTAAAAATTAACTTCTTTGGAACTTGTTCTTGGAAATGAGACAGGCTGCATGAGGGTTGTGTCCGAGTTCTTTATGTTTCTGTTCAAGGGCTTTGAATAATCAGTTAAAACATGGGCTACTGTAAGATTAATAATTTTTACGATATCTGTCTTTCCTTCACTCTCTCCGCTGTTAAATGTGGCATTGTGTGATCCAACTCAGTCTGTGATGATGAAGCCTGACAATCTCTTGAGCCCATGCACTGCCCCGGGCTCCATATTTACAGAGACGATGTGATTATGGATGAAGTGAGTTTCTTATCCAGACGGTCACAAATTAATTAATTGCAATGTTATTTATAGATGTTTTCAGTCTTTTCCACCTTTCTTGCCGTGATCGCACAACCCTCGGTTTCTCTGTCCTAATTCCCATCTCTCACCCTTCCACAGTGTCCATCACACAACACAGACACACATGAATTTCAGCTTCTGTGGACTGAGCTGAGGATTTTGTCCCGAATCTCAGCCTCACTGACACTGTCTCCTGATGGAATTCCCAGGATTATTGAGTGGGAAATTAAACTGGATAACTGCAGCAGTGTTTGCACTAAGGGAGTGCAGATGTGAACGGAGTGGGGTTCATTTGCTGCTTTGGGGTTGAACAGGGCAGTTTGGGTGTTACCTGATTTTCTCATTAAATTGTCATTGTAATTCTGTGTCGAGAATTTCAATGGACTCCCAGTTCTAAAAATGATGACCTGTAGGATCTGAGGGAGTTTAGAAAAGTGATTTAGGATGAGGGCTGTACCGGGGGTTGGGTGGTTGTAGGGAAGTAATTTCACCTTTCGGAGTCAGAAATTTCCCATGGTTTCGCTCCTCAGATTGTCCTCTTCTCCATTCTGACCCCGATGGAGGGATCAGTAGTTGCAGGACCCAGAAAGGTGTGATCCCTTTCAGCAAACTCACCAACTCTCTAGTTGTTACTCATACTGTCCTGTGAAAACTCTCCCTCCAGAAAACATTTTTCCATGTGTCTCTCTGTGCGCTGTGTCACGGTGGAACATTTACCTGATCAAATTCCCATGGCTCAACAACGACATGACCCTACACTACATCAGCCAGTGATGGTAACAGCGGTTTCTTCACTTACCTTTCAGCTCTCTGGGAATCTCCGGGACGGGTCGCTGGACCGGAACACAACCTGTTCGGATTTAAAATAATTTGTCACATTTCAATTCCTCAAATTATAAGTATGTAATGTTTGAATCCAAAATTAAATTAATCTCTAATATTATCTCACCATGTTCCTTTATTTCTTTCAATATTTTGTCCAACTTTGGAACACCAATCCGCATTTTGACAAAGGTTTCCCACATCACCCTCCGGGCGCGGGAGCCTTTCTCCATCACCAGGCTCAGGAGGAGTTTAGAACCGTCCGCCCGCTCTCCCTTATCAGCGAGATCAGAGATTTTCTGTGAAGAGTAACAGTGAACATATTGGGGACTGACAGATTCACACAGAGAATGAGAAGTAAATGATGTGCTCTGTAACGGGATCACACTGAGCAGTCACCCGGACGGGTGCTGATCCTGTCTGGACACAGACTGTACATTCTGAGTGCAGAGCACACGGAGGGACATTCACCGTGAACCTTGTCCACCAGTCAATGAGATACTGGCTGGTCTGTGACCGTTTCATTGACATGGCTCCAAATCCATAAATAAATCCTCACCAGATTTAATGATGGAAACAGAAATCAGAAAATAAGTATCACAGATGAAGAAAGAAGTCAGGATATTTTTTTATAACAGCGTGAACAGTCTCAGAGAAGTTGCAGAAAAGGTGATGTAATTCATCTCCTCGATCCACCAGTGTCCAACATGACAGCGGATTACCGGCTGACACCTGATGCCTTTCCTTTGCCCTTTCCGATGGAGGTTTATTCAGTGATTACACATTACAACATGGCAGTATTCCCCGATTCACACTGTTTGCTGTTACAGATTGTAACACAATCATCTCCACCCAGAACAGAACACACTCCAGCTCCTGTGGCAAGCACTGAGGCTGTCCCGGTTCTCACTGACATCCTGCCGTCACGCTGTACGGTCTTCCCAAACCGAAACCTCCCGTCATATTTCCATTTAATACTGGAAGCCCACACAACTGTCGCCTGCTCAACTCACTCTGAACATTGAGCATCTACCCACCAGTCTGCGGAGTACTTTCATCCCTTTCTATCACTGGTTCAGATTCACATCTTTGAGATTGTATGTACAGTATTTATATCCCAGTTTTAATGTTATCTATTTAATATCCGATGAGTCAGAGTTCAGACACCCATCAGTCCTGTGATGTGTGAAAATTCAAACCCATTCTCCCTCCCACTCACCCGATGTTCCTCTCCGCTGAACTGATTCTCGGCCGTTAACGCCAGGCTCACTCCGTGCACCCCTTCTTCCATCGCCTGCTCCAGCCTGTCCCGGTAGAAATCCGTCAACTGCAGCAGCTGGGAATCGTCCCAGCCTGCCAGGAGCTCGGAGATCTCTGAGCTCGGACCTGTGAATGAAAATGGGGAAAATTAAAAAATTACTGACCCCATATTGAGTAGCAACTTTCTCTCTGGAATCTAAAGGTCACCAAATACAGTCCGAAATATATATATGGGGGGGTGGGGAGAGGAATGGGCACAGGCCAGGGGGTGGGAGGGGGGTATAGGAGGGGTTATAGTTCCATCTGTTGAAGGCTGCTCTTTCGTCTCCCCAGGAATATACCTCTCTGTTTGGAAAGGATTCTGCTTATTCCTGAGAGTATCATAACCCATCACCATCATTCTCCTGGTACTGCCCATCACCACCGCTTTGCTCTGGCTTACTGTCTGCCTGCCTGGTCAACCCCTTCCTCGGCAAGTCTCTGGGATATCTCACAAAATGCTGGAGGTACTCAAAAGGTCAAGCAGCCTCTATGGAGGAGAATGAACAATCAACGTTTCGGGCACGGCCCTTCATCGGACTGGAAATGAGGGGACAGAAATTCTAGATATTGCCACATTACTTTCTATTCTTTGTGGTCCTGATCCAAAACATCAAATGCTTATCCCCCTCCATGGATGCTGCCTGACCTGCTGAGTTCTGCCAATATTTTGTGTTTCTTTGTGTTGCCCAAAACTTTCAGCATCTGCAGAATGTCTTCTGGAGTAACTCGCTACTTTAATCACAATCTGCGAGAGGAGCAGGAACAGACAGTAAACGTACCCCTTGCACGTGTGACTGTGCTTACCCCTGAGATGTTAATTCTCTCTCTGTCATCCCTCCGCTCAGTCCTTTCACAAATATTTGTGAATTGCTGATATTGAATTAAACACAGACACAAAGTCTAAGCAATATTTATAAATTAAAATACTTCACCAACGTACCTGTGTTCTTTCTCGATGTTGACGTCACTGGAACTCCTCCCCTGCTCGCACCTTGAGCCATTTTGAGGACAGATGTGATCAGTTTTTGCTGCTCTATAACAAAACAAAATTAACAGGAGGGTCAAACATTAATTCAAGTGTAAAGGGGAACACTGTTTTGATTTTAAACTGAGGCAAACACTGCCAAACATCTTGGACCTGTCCACTGAAGCCTTGACACAGCCTGATCCACCTGCTCCCATCTATTTCCATGGATTGTACACTGTGCCGGGACTTTCCGGTGTATCTACACGCTACATTGCAGACAATTCCCTTTTAGGAACCAGTCTTGTGCCCTGGACTGGGAGTGATGTGTCAATGGGAAGGCAAGGCAGGCTGAGCAGACAGCGCCCATTGCTTTGGTCCTCCTACCACTGTTGGCGCTGTGGAGAGTAATGGACAACTGTTCTAGCAGTGTGGGTTAAAACATTTCTGCTGACCAATGGGACACCCATTCCTCTCGTCACTGAATTATACAGATATCTCAATCACACCTGATTCTCACTGTCTCATTTCAGTTTAACATCACCTGGTAATGACACCAATGGCAATATATGGTCTGAGTCTACATAGAAAAACTCTGACATCCTGAACAATGCAATCTCACCCATAACATCGTGACATGCAAACACGGGGCAATGTGCAGATGCTGGAAATTCACACAACACACATCAAAGTTGCTGGTGAACGCAGCAGGCCAGGCAGCATCTCTAGGAAGAGGTACAATCGACGTTTCGGGCCGAGACCCTTCGTCAGGACTAACTGAAAGAAGAGTGAGTAAGGGATTTGAAAGTGGAGGGGGAGGGGGAGATCCGAAATGATAGGAGAGGACAGGAGGGGGAGGGATGGAGCGAATGGCTGGACAGTTGATTAGCAAAAGGGATATGAAGGGATCATGGGACAGGAGGCCTGGGGGAAAGAAAAGGTGGGGGGTGACCCAGAGGATAGGCAAGGTGTATAGTGAGAAGGGGTACCTCCCCATTGTACCCCATCTGTTATTTATTTATATACACACGCATTCTTTTTCTCTCTCTCCTTTTTCTCCCTCTATCCCTCTCACTATACCCCTTGCCCATCCTCTGGTTCCCCCCCTCCCCCTTTTCTTTCTCCCTAGGCCTCCTGTCCCATGATCATCTCATGTCCCTTTTGCCAATCAACTGTCCAGCTCTTGGCTCCATCCCTCCCCCTCCTGTCTTCTCCTATCATTTCCGATATCCCCCTCCCCCTCCCACTTTCAAATTTCTTACTAGCTCTTCTTTCAGTTAGTCCTGATGAAGGGCCTCGGCCCGAAACGTCGACTATACCTCTTCCTAGAGATGCTGTCTGGCCTGCTGCGTTAACATCGTGACATCTTGTTCAGAATCATGACATTTTCTCCAGCAGGATTTTAAGATCCATATTATCACCTAAACCCCGGTCAAGATTTCTTTGAGCATTTACCTTGCTATTACCAGACTGTCACATCGCACCTTGTTAAAGACAATGTAGACGCGCTATACATACAAAACAGCAAGTTGCCAAAATATCTTTAACATAATTAAAACAAAACCGCTAGAATTGTTCAACAAGACAGAGAGTATGTTAATATTTCAGATGGAAGACCCTGTATCGGAGCTGAGCCTGTCTGTAGGAGCTATTGTATCTGTTCTCTATCTGCATTAGAGTCTGTGTTGCATATTAATGATGTTTGTTTTCGTTTCTCAATCTGTTCCACAACACTCCCTGCCCTCCCATTCACTATACCGGTCCCACCCTGGTCTGACTGTCCAAAAGCACCAACTCTCACTTGTTCAAGTTGAAAACCATTCGCCATTTCTCAGCCCGTCTTCTGAACTGACCAAGATGTCTTTGAAATTTATTGTAACCTGTTGCAATATCAACCAGACGCCCGAATTTAGTATCAAACTTGCAAACTGTGCCATGTACACTCACATACAAATCAATGGCATGAATAAAATTAACGAGGTCTCGACACTCGTCACAGGCCTCCATTGGTTAAATCCATCTTCAATCATCACCCTCTGCTTCTTGTTCTCGATCCCGGTGTGAATCCATCTGCAAACTCCCCATGAATCCCATGTGACCTATCCTTCCATATCAGTTGCCATGCGGGACCTCCTTACAGACTTTTCCAAAGTTCAGATGAACAACATCACTGCCCTATTTCATCAATCCTCATAGTTAGCTGTTCAAAAATCTCCAGAATACTTGTCAGATTTGATGTCCCACTGGGTGGTGCAGACGACAATTTCCCCATAACCAATGTCTAACCGCCCGAGACTTCACCTTCACTGCAGACTGAGGAAATTCCAACCTGTCGAATTACCAACCTGGACTGAAGCCCGTATACTGCCAGAGTCACCAGCCCAATATTATAACCAATACAAAGCCGCTTTGGTGCCGGCGATTTGCCGTGATGTTCCTGCCATTTCCGGTTCAAAATCTGAGATGGAACTGGAACCTAATGACCCTCTGCCGGGGCTGGTGGTCAGGCTGGTTCAGCAATCTGTAGATTTTCAGAGGATGCAGATACACTTCAGCTTGTTTCCAGCAACTAAACTGAGCACGTTGGTCACAATGTCATTGCTGTGTGGGATATTGCCATGTTTCCCCTCAGTGTAGCAGGAACAAAATGTAAAATTATAAAGTAGAAAATTATGGGAACTCAGTACATCAGGTTACATCTGTGAAAGGAGAAATGGTGGAAGATCCGATATCTAAACTGGGACTGTCCAAGATGCTACAGATCTGCTGGGCGTTTCCAGTACTTTCGTCTTCTTCAAATTTCATGCAACTCTAGTGTTATTCCACCTTCTCATTTTAATGCACAGATGGTAACTGATTGCAAAATATCAGCAACGCGCTAAAATGTAAATACCACCCAACTCCAATCAGTTTGTTATTTCAGAGTTCATTCTGACCCTGGTGTAATACATCCCATACAGTCAATGCTCACAGCATTCTTTCCTCCCACTGTCACTCTGTTACATTTGCTCCTGAGGCCACTGTCTCAACGCTGAGAGCCGGTGACCACAGAGCGATAAAAAGTACAACACTTGCTGCAGCTCTGACGGGCTGTTACCCTGGAAACGGAGGAAGTGGCTCACCGAAAATAACTGAAAAAGGAAATAACAAACTCAACATCAGATGCTGTGAGTTTCATTTTGACAAAGATTAACACTGCAGCCATTTTGTAACGGGGAAACTAAAATTGAAATGGCTGCTTTTACCCTGCCACGTGCTGTGTTCAATTAAACCTCTGGTATTTCCAGCTATCAAAAACCCAATCCTGGAAAAGATGTAAAACAAATCTTTGCAATGAAGACAAAATTTAGAAGAGTGTTTGCTGAAATATATCATTGTGGCATTGGGACACAGGCTGGACAGAGGTTGAACAAGACGGTTGATATATATCATTCAGTTGGTGGGATTCCGACTGGACAGAGATTGAACAAGATGGCTGATATATATCATTGATGTGGTGGGATACAGGCTGGACAGAGATTGAACAGTGGGTTGATATATATCATTCAGTTGGTGGGATTCAGACTGGACAGAGGTTGAACAAGATGGGCAGGGAATGAGCAGATGGAACCCGGTGGGAGAAGGAATCAAGTGCACTCTCTGATGGCCGTCCAGTAATACACTGACACTGAAATAATAGTACACACTACTAGATAACAGATTCCAATATAACAAAGCCAGAGCAAACAATAGCCCTGGAGGAACGTTGTTTCGTTTTTACTGTGTACTGTCCCAGCAGCTTATGGTCGAAATGACAATAAACTTGACTTGACTAAGAAGTTCGGTATATGTCCTTTTCCACTCTACAAACTTCATCGGTGCTCCGGAGAAAGTATCCCATCCTGATACCGCACAGCTTAATACAACTACTGTCTACCGCTCTTCCTTTAACTGAATGAAGTAGCGGAGAACTGTGGACACAGCTGAGCACATCATAGAAACCAAACTCCCCTCCATGGACTCAGTCTACACTTCCCACTGCCTCAGTAAAGCAGCCAACATAATGAAAGATCCCCACAACCTGAACATTCTCACTTCTCACCCTCCCACAGGGGCGAAGATAAAATAAAACAGAAACATACCACCAGACTCAGGGACAGTGTCCATTCGGCTGTGATAAGCGAACTGAATGTTCCCCAGCGGGATGAGATGGAGCTCACAGTCTAAATCGATCTGACCTTGCACCACATATCTACCTGCACTGTACTTCCTCTGTAACCAGAATGAGTTGTTACACTCAGGTATTGTTATCTTAATGTACTGCTGTAATGTATTGATCTGTGCGGTTAATACCGAAGACACGATTTTCACTCTACCTCTGTACATGTAAAACAAAATAAAGATTCCCCCTTTTCATCGTTTGGAAATATTAGACGGCCTGGGTTGCTCCTTTGGAATTTCTGGAGGGAGTGTACACAATTCCGAGAAACCCAGAT
Source organism: Mobula birostris (assembly GCF_030028105.1). NCBI lineage: Eukaryota > Metazoa > Chordata > Chondrichthyes > Myliobatiformes > Myliobatidae > Mobula > Mobula birostris. The sequence goes on along the minus strand of NC_092382.1, from coordinate 26,788,987 downwards.
ATTTGAAGAAAACACTTAATTCCCGCATTAATAGGCTCATATATCGGGAAACACTGGCTGCATTTCGGCAAGTCCTTGGAATGGAAAGAAGATGGAAATAAACTTCCCAGTACCCCGAGAGGACGTTAGAGATCTGGATCTCACTGTCCTGTCTGAACGGGGGATAAATGAAACTACTCATACACGTGGATCAGTGTCCCGAGGGTGTGATTACTCTGTTTAACCCTCGCGTCTGCAAGAACACACCAGGCCGAACGGCCGATTCCAGTGTGCTGGACATATGTAAAACAGTTATCGACCTCAGGCATCGATCCAGGTGAAGTTTGGATCCGAGACCGGGCCGGGTGATGGAGGTAAAGGTCCCCAGCTACATCTTAATGGATGTGTTCAGTCTCGGCTTCACCACCTCATCCCGCTCCTGGGATCAGAACAACCGGGGCTGAGCGGCAGCCCATCTCAGGCGGTTCGGTGTGACGGTCCCATAAGCCGGAGCGACCCCGGCAGGTTGTGTCCAGGAAGTGGGACGAGGCCGCCAGTTCGAGGAAGTTAACGGGATGCTCTGCCCAACATCAGCACCCCACCCCCCCACCCCACCCCACCGGGATCGACATCAGTACTCACCGATGGGAAATTGTCGGTCGCGTTCACACCTAGTGACCGATGAGAACTTGATCAATTTGTCCCGCAAACAGCGATCGGTTCACCGGCTCCCAGCCGACCATCCGCTTCAACAGAGAACAGAAAGAAAAGCACCGCCCATCCGGGGACTGTGAGAGCGGGGGCGGGGCCTCGGAAGCGGGGGGCTGAGGCGGGGGCGGGGCCTCGATAATAAAACCCCGCAGATGCTGCAGATCTGCATTTGAAATGGGAGCGAGAAACGGGATCACGTGACGGGTGGAGGGTCTCCCATCTGAACTGGTGACTCTGTTCCTCGCCTCTCACACGCAGCCCGACCCACCGCTGCGTTTTACACGTTATTTCATTTTTTACACCAGCTACATTTTTAATTTTTCCCTCTTTGTCTTCCCCGTCCCCATCGCCCCACCTCCCGGTTCTCCGAGTTACGGTTTCGATTCCCATCCCGGTCCGATACACAATTCCCAACCGAACAGGAGTTGTGCAGGTTTCATGGTAATCACTTCTATGTTTATAAGCACTAATTTCTATTCACATTCCTCCGGAGCCTCGCTGGACAGGAACACTGAAACATCAAGTGAAAAACAGCAGGAGGTGGCCATTCAGCCCCTCTAACCATCAACAAGATGTCGGCTGCTCTCCCATCTCAGTCAAGCGTTTTTGTCCAATCCACAGTTCCTTGATCCCTTCGGTCTCCACACATCTGCCGGCCTCTGTTTTGTGTGAAGACGATCACTGAGACTTCATCATCTTCCAATAATCAGTCTGGTGAATCTCTAAAACAAACACTCTCTAACTTCTTAGATAATCCTCCATGGATTTAAATTCCATTTCTGGAGCCCCATGTTGGCCCAAACACTTACTTCGCACCCCTGTCACTAGTTCCACATTTCCACCTCCCTCCTCACCTGGATCCACCTCTCACTCCTCAGGTCTTGCCCCATCTCCACCCCTCACCTCTTTTCTCTGACTATTTCCTGTCCACTCTCAGTCCAGAGGGAGGGTCTCAGCCCAAAATATTGACAATTGATTTCCCTCCACAGATGCTGCCCGACCCACTGAGTTCCTCTGGCAGTTTGTTCTTTGGCTACATAATCGATGTTAGTATGGGGAGCAGGATTTACACCATATTCCAAATATAATCTCAGCAAAGTCCAAGTAATTATTACGGAAATTACTCTGGACAACAAAGTTTTTTCTTCATGATCCTTTAGGTGCATCTTATGAATTTTGGGCTACTGATCATGAAAACCAACATGAAATTTCCCTATCACGCTCCATTGTTTGAAATCACTAATGTTTATTATTTCAATTCATAATTCAGGTCAATTAAAATGTTGCCTACAATGTAAGCTGGAAAGTTTCCTATCTCGCCCAGGCATACTTGGGCATGCTTATGCGGCGCGGCTGCTGCATATCAGGACAGGTTTAAGTCATAATTATTGGGTTCTGGACTGTAAGGATGGAATTTTCTATCACCAGGCACAAACATTTCTATGAAGGATTTTGATATTTGAGACAGATGCTTCCCAGAATAACTGATGCCAAGATTAAGGAAAGCATTTTTGTTGGTCCACAAATCAAACAGGTCATCAATGAATGGCAATTTGAAGAATTTCTAGTGGGACCGGAGAAAATCACATGGAAGGCATTCAAGGAAGTTGTTGAAATTTTTCTCGGCATCTACAGAGCACCAACCTACATGCAGCTGGTTGAAATCATACTTCAAACATATAAAACCATGAAATACAGCTTGTCACTAAAGATTCATTTTCTGCATTCCCGTTTAGACTTCTTCCCTGTAAATCTCGCTGCTGTTAGTGATGAGCACGTGAAAGGTTTCACCAGGAGATAGCGGTCATGGAGAGAAGACACCGGGGCAACTGGAATTCATCAATGCTGGCGAATTATTGTTGCACACTAAAGCGAGCAGGCTCAGACACTGAGCACAAATGAAAATCATTAACAAAATAATTTTAACTTAGTTGAACTATTGGATAGCATCAGTACCATCATGCAATTAAACACATTATATTCAATAAAAGTTCATTTGTTGTTTCTCCAAATTTCTACGTGATACAAGTAGTCTGAAATTATATTTGTGTTCATCTCCAAGCAGTCTATCATCAGCAAAAAAATTCTAAGGGAGCAACGCTTTTCAAAAAAAATGTTGTCCATACCTCACTTAAACACGAGAGGACCTGCAAATGCTGGAAATTCAAAGCTACACACACAAAATACTGCAGGGACTCAGCACATCAGGCAGTGTCTGTGGAAAAGTGTGAACAGTCGACATTTTCGGCAAAGAGTCTTCTTCATTACTGAGGAGGGATGGACAAGATACCTGAATAAAACTTTGGAGGAAGAATCGGAGAGTTGTCAGTAGGAGAAAGGGAAGGAGGGGACTCAGCGAAAGTAATAGGTTGGTGAGCGGAAATGAAAGTTCAGAGTGGAGCATAGAGAAGTCCGGGGCGGGGAGGGAGGACTTGTTTACTGGAAGCAGAATTCAATACTCATGCAATCGGGTTGGAGATTACCCAGATGGAATATAAGGTGTTGCCCCTTCACTCTGGGGGTGTTCTCATCCCGGCACGAAAGGAGACCATAAATCGAGACGTCAGAATGGGAATCAGAATTAAAGTGTTTGGCCACTGCGAAGTCCCCCTTCTTGCAGATGATACACAGACGCACAACAAAACGGTCTCCCAATTTACGGTGGGCCGCACCAATGTAAATCTGGCTCCATCGGGAGCACGGGGCACAATAGACGACCCCAGCAGATTCGCAGGTGAAGTGTTGCCTCATCTGGAAGGACTGTTTTGGGCTATGCATGAAGGAGAGGGAGGAGGTGTACGGGTAGGTGTAGCACTAAGGCCGCTTGTAGGGATAAGTGACTGGAGGGAAATTAGTGAGGAGGGTTGATCCCTGTTGAAAGGCGAGGGCGGGGTGGGAGCGAGGAAGGTAAAGATGTGTTTAGTTGTAAGGACCTCTTTGGATACGGTGGAAGTTGCAGAGGCTGAAGGGGAGGTAGATAAGGACAAGAGGAACTCTATTATTCTCTGCTTTCAGTCATTGAGCCCTGTGTGAATCCACCTCGCTAGCTCCCCGTGAATCCCACGTGACCGAAACTTCCAGATCAGCTGCCGTGCGGGATCTTGTTCGAGGCTTTACCAAAGTCCATTTAGACAAAATCACCGCTCAACTTCATCTATCTCCATATTTACCTCCTCTAACATCTCCAGAATACTTGACAGATATGATGTCCCACTGGGTGGTGTAGTCGGTGATTTCCCCATACCCAATGTCCAACCACCCGAGGCTTCAGCTTCATTGCAGACTGAGGAAATTCCAATCCCAGCTGTAGAATTGTCAACCTGGATTGAAATCCATACGCTGCCAGTTCCATGTTCTGAGAGAATCCATCCTGATAGTATAACCCAGTGACAGACGCTTCGATGCCGGCGATTTGCCGTGGTGCTGCTGCCGCTTTTGATTTACAAACTGAGCTGGAACTGGAACCTGAAGACCTTCTGCCGGGGCTGGGTCTCAGGCTGGTGAACCAGGCTGGAGCTTGAGAGAGGATGCGGAGACACTTAAGCATGTCTCCAGCAGCTAAATTGAGCACATTTGATCACCATCTTACTACCGTGAGGGATCCTGCCCAGCACGATTGGCTGCCATGTTTCCCTCAGGGTAGCAGAAACAAAATGTAAAATTATAAAACAGAAAATGCTGGGGACTCAGTACATCCAGCTACATTCCTCAAAGGAGAAATGGTGGAGTGACCCAGTCTCAGAACTGGGACTGTCTAAGATGCTGCCGATCTGCTGAGCGTTTCCAGCATTCTCTCTTGTATTACTTTACATTTCCGGTAACAGCAGTTTTTGTTCATTTTCAACGCACAGATAGTAGCTGTTTGCAAAATGTTTGGGACAGACTAAAATGTTTAAACCATTTGTGTAAATGCCACTCTGACCCCTCCAATTTGTTAGTTCTCAGTTCATTCTGACCCTGGTGTAATACATCCCATACAGTCAATGCTCACAGCATCCTTTCCTCCCACTGTCACTCTGTTACATTTGCTCCTGAGGCCACTGTCTCTACGCTGAGAGGCGGTGACCACAGAGCGGCAAAATGTGCAACACTTGCTGCAGATCTGACAGGCTGTTGCCCTGGAAACGGAGGAAGCGGCTCACCAAAAATAACTGAGAAACGAAATAACAAACTTAATATAAGATGTTATGAGTTTCATAGTGTCAAGGATCAACACTAGGCCACTTTTTAACAGAGAAACTAAAATTGTAATGCCTGCTTTTACCCTGCCTCGTGCTGTATTCAATTAGACCTCTGGTAGTTCTTGTTAACAAAGGAAAAAAACAACAACAAAAACACACAAAAAAAGAAAAAAATAATAAAACAACAACGAATCCTGGAAAATTGAATGAAGTAAAAGGTGAAAGAGAGCACTTTACAACGATGACATAGGTCAGAAGAAAGTTTGCTGATACTGATCAGTGAGGTATCCTAAAATGACACAGCTAGAACAAACAATAAGAAATTTGGCATATACCGTTTGCCCCTGACCAAACTTTATCAATGAGTCATGGAAAGTATCCGATCTGGATACTTCCCACCTTCCTACGGCTGCTGCTCTGCCCATGAGAAGTTGAAACATCAGAGAACTGTGGACACAGCTGAGCACAACATAGAAACAGGCCGCCCCCACCCCTCATGAACTGTCTCTATATTCCCCGTTGCCTCAGCAAAGCAGGAAACATAATCAAAGTTCTCCACAAACCTGGACATTCTCACCTCTCCCCACCCATCCGGTGGAAGATTAAAAGAAAACAGAAACATACCACTGGGCTGAAGGATGGCCTCCATTTTGCTGTGATATCAAATTGAATGTTCCCAGTATGATAGGACACAGCTTAATAAGATGGACTGTCGACCTCGCTATCTAACTCCATGTGACCTTGGACCATATGTCTACCTGCACCGCACTTTCTCTGTAACCATAATGATTTGTTACATTCAGTTATTATTTTACCTTCCATCACCTCAATGTTCTGTTGTAATGTATTGATTACTATGGATGGTTCGCAAGACAGGTTTTCACTATACCTCGGTACATGACAATAATAAACGATTCCCCACTTTAATTGTGTGGACACATCAAAGAGAACGAGCTTTTCCTCTGGAACATCTGTAGAGAGTTTTCACTAAAGTGTACACACTATTGAGGAACCCACATAGAAATATAGAAACATAGAAAATAAGTGCAGGAGTAGGCCATTCGGCCCTTCGAGCCTGCACCGCCATTCAGTACGATCATGGCTGATCATCCAATTCAGAAACCTTCCCTCCATACCCCCTGATCCCTTTAGCCACAAGGGCCACATCTAACTCCCTCTTAAATATAGCCAATGAACTGGCCTCAACTGTTTCCTGTGGCAGAGAATTCCACAGATTCACCACTCTCTGTTTGAAGAAGTTTTTCCTAATCTCGGTCCTAAAAGGCTTCCCCTTTATCCTCAAACTGTGTCCCCTCGTTCTGGACTTCCCCAACATCGGGAACAATCTTCCTGCATCTCGCCTGTCCAATCCCTGTAGGATTTTATACGTTTCAATAAGATACCCCCTCAATCTTCTAAATTCCAACGACTATAAGACTAGGCGAACCAGTCTTTCATCATATGAAAGTCCTGCCATACCAGGAATCAATCTGGTGAACCTTCTTTGTACTCCCTCTATGGCAAGGAAGTCTCTCCTCAGAGTAGGGGACCAAAACTGCACGCAATACTCCAGGTGTGGTCTCACCAAGGCCTTGTACAACTGCAGTAGTACCTCCCTGCCCCACTATTCGAATCCTCTCGCTATAAAGGCCAGCATACCATTCGCCTTTTTCACCGCCTGCTGTACCTGCATGCCCACTTTCAATGACTGGTGTATAATGACACCCAGGTCTCGTTGCACCTCCCCTTTTCCTAATCAGCCACCATTCAGATAATATATATACACACACACACACACACATAAATGGAATACGCTTAATTCTCACATTAATATGGTCACATACCCGGAAATATCGGCAAGTCGTAACAGGGGAATGGAATCAAGAACAAAATGCCCAGACAGAAAGAGATGCCGTCACAGATCTGGATGTCACTGCTGGTCTCAACGGGGAAAAGATAAAACTGCTCATACACGTGGGGAAATGCCTCGAACGTGGAGTTACTGCCATTAATCTTCTCTGTCTGCAAAAGCACGACAAGCCGAATGGCCGCTTCCCATGTACTGGAACTATGTAAAACAATTGTCGACCCCAGGCATCGCTGCAGGTGAAGTTCAGATCCGCTACCGGGCCGGGTGATGGACATAAAGATCCCCGGGTACAACTCCACAGATGGGAGTCTTCCCGCCTCATCCCGCTCCAAGGACTAGAGCAACAGGGGCTGAGCGGAGGCTCATCTCCGGCGGCTCGGTGTGAAGGTCCCACAACCAGGATCGACCCCGGCAAGTTTTGGCCAGCAACCCGGACCGAAACCGCCTGTCCGTGTGACTTAACGATACTCACTACCCATCGTCAGATTTCCCGCTCTGGACCGGCCTCAATACTCACCGATGGGAGCTTCCCCCGCAGACAGTCAATCTTCCCCCGGCTCCCCGCCGACGATCCGCATCAACGCTGAACGGAAAGGAAACCACCGACTATCGAGACTGAGCATGCGCAGTATGAGCTCCGCGTCTCCAGCGCTGTGGTGGGCGGAGAGCGGTGGTGGGGGAGCGGACACAAACCTGCAGATGCTGCAGCTCCGCGGTAAACGGGATTGGTGAGTCTCTCATGTCAATATTAGAATCAGGTTCAATATCACCGGCACGTGTCATAAAAATGTGTTGTCTTTACGGCAGCAATACTAAGTAATACATAATAACAGAGAAAAACTGTGAACCACAATAAGGACGTGTGTGTGTGTGTGTGTGTGTGTGTGTGTGTGTGTGTGTGTGGGAGTGTACAATTTTTTGAGCAGCACAGATGAATGCAAGAGGTTCAAATCTCCCGTAAATAGGGTCATACATCGGGAAACAGTGGCTGCACTTCAGCAGGTCATAACTGTGAAATGGGCTGAAAAACAAATGCCCACCCACAGTGGGAGGAGGTGACTGATCTGGACGCCACCGCCTTGTCTGAACGGGCGAAAAATGAAAGATGGGGATAGTCCCGGGATCACCGCCTCATTCCTCCCCCGCCCGTCAGGACGAGAACAACAGGGACTGAGCGGAGGTTCATTTCGGACGGTTCGCTGTGAAGGTCTCACAACCCGGACCGACGCCGGCAGATTCTGCTCCAGGCAGCGGGGCGAGGCCGCCCATTCGGAGAAGTTAACGGGACTGACTGCCCAACATCAGGCCTCCCCGCTTGGGACCGGCCTCGATACGCACCGATGTGAACTTGATGTCTTCACCCCGCAGTCAGCGATCCCTCCCTCGGCTCAGTAAAGCAGAGCGGAGGGTGGGACTTGGGAAACAAACCCGTGTTACGAACCAGCAGCAATAGATTACAAATGGAATCTGGTTTTAATGTTAAAACCACTATCTTTATTAGTAACTACTTATAATATCTTAACTTAAGCAGGATAAACAAAAGTTAACAGTGTTACGTAGGTATGTATGTGTGTGGTTTCCAAGGTAACAAACTTGGAAACAAAGCTAGAGTCTTACGAGGGTGAAATATGCAAGTTCAGCTGTCCACGATGTGAATGATGTGAGAGAGAGAGATATCTGTAATCCCAGGCAACCGTAGAGAGATGGCGATCACGTCGAATTTCACAGATAAACGAAAGAGCCGTCGTCGAAGATCTTATCCATTGAATCGATCCAAAGTCCACTCAAATATCTCACAAAAGTGACCTGTCACAGGAATGTCGTCTTCAAGTGGTTACCACATGATATACCCAGGCAAGGGTTAACTTCGAGTGGTCCCACAGATCATTCCTGAATCCACTCCGGTGGATTATACAAAGTGTGAGACACACACATCTGGAGCAAATCTGCCCCGGCAGTTCTTAGTTCCAACTCTTACTCAGACTGCGAGAGTAGCTGTGCTCTCTCTCTCTCTCTCTCTCTCTCTCTCTCTCTCTCTCTCTCTCTCTCTCTCTCTCTATCTATCTATCTCTCTGTCGGTCTATTTTAATCTGCACAAACTGCGAAAGCTTCTGACTGACGTCATAGTCCCGCCTCACTCAGGCGCTCTTAAAGTAACAGTCCACAGTGCGAAACCGCAGGCCCGTAACACCCGCAACTGCTGCACATCTGCGGTAATGTGTGATCACGTGACCGGTGGGAGGGTCTCCCTGACAATGTCAGAATCTGGTTTAATATCTCCGGCAATGTCGTGGAACGTGTTATCTTTCCGGTAGCAGTACAGTTTAATTCATCTTAGGCGAAAAGAAGTAAATTTATGTGTGTGTGTGTGTGTGTGTGTGTGTGTGTGTGTGTGTGTGTGTGTGTGTGTGTGTGTGTGTAGTAATTTAAATAAGAGTGCAAAAACCGATTCTCTACTTTAGTTGTGTGGAAATAATAGACAGCCTGGATTGCTGATTTGGATCTTCCGGGGGAGGTTTAAATATACTGTACACATTTTTGAGAAACGCAGATAAATGGAAAAGTTGTTAAATCTCGGAAAGATGCGGTCATAGAAACATAGAAACATAGAAAACATACAGCACAATAGAGGCCCTTCGGCCCACAAAGCTGTGCCGAACATGTCCCTACCTTCGAACTACCTGGGCTTTACCCATAGTCCTGTATTGTTCTACAGCTGCATGTAGCCATCCAGGAGACTCTTAAAATACCCTCTCGTTTCCGGCTCCATCACTGCCGCCGACAGCCCATTCCACTCTCTGCGTAAAAAACTTACCTCTGACATCTTCTCTGTACCTGCTTCCAAGCACCTTAAAACTATGCCCTCTCGTGTTAGCAATTTCAGCCCTGGGGAAAAGCCTCTGACTATCCACACATCAATGCCTCTCATTATCTTGTACTCCTCTAATAAATATGTTCCAGGTGCCGAAACCCGGAAACTCATATACTGGGAAATATTGGCGGCGCTTTGGCAAAGGAGTCAGGAAAAATGCCCACCCACAATGAGAAGACGTGACAGGTCTGGATCTTGTTCCTTTGTTTGAATGGGTGACAGATTGAACTACAGACACACGAGAAACAAACCAGCAGATGCTGCAGATGTGCGGTGAAATGGGAGCGAGAAACAGGATCACGTGACCGGTTTACGGACTTCCACCTGACCCGGTGACTCTGCTCCTCACCCCTCACACGCTGCCCGGCCTACCTGCAGCATTTTCTACATTATTTCATATTTACAGCAACTACACTTTAAGTTTTTCTTCTGTATCTTCCGTATCTTCCCCCTTCCCTCTTCCCTCGTGTCACAGTCACAGGGTTGATCCTCATACCATTCCGAAATACAATTTGCACCCAAATCGGAAATGTATCATTTAAATCCCTTCTGGGTTGATATGCACTGATTTCTATTCGTATTCCTCCAGCCTCACTGGACAGGAACACGGACACATCACCAATTGAGAAGCAGAAACAGTTGGACATTTCGTCCTCCAACCACCAACAAGATGACGACTGCTTTCCCATTTCAGCCACATGTTTCTTTCCTCGATCTGTTCGGTCTCCACACAGTTGCCGACCTCTGTTTTATGTGAGGACAAATCACCGAGTCTTCACCGGCCTCTGTGGTGGGAATTTACAGATATTCACCACCCTCGGAGTGGAGACATTTTCCCTCATCCCAGTCCCGGACAGTCCACCCCTTTTTCAGAGACTAGGATCCCTGGTTCAACCGGTAATGATGTTAACAATAACGATAACGATAAGGAGATTGACAGAACACAGGTGACCGATATGCGGCAATCAACATATCTGAGAAATTTGCCGAGGTTTCCAGGATTTGACCATCAGTCGAAAACCTAATGGTTGAAAATTTAGATTGATTTCCTCAAAGCACCCTCGACGGCCTGTTGACCACGCCTCCTTTCCCAACACTAGTCCTCTGCCAGCACCGAGTACCGTCCACTTTCGCACCCTATGCACGCGTGTGAGATGTCTGCGACTCCCGATTTACACGTTTTAAACTTGCTGAAATTGTTGCCTGCAAAGTTTGACTGTTCTGAATTTGCAGCTTATCTCTGTCCGGAGACCCACGGAGTGGCGAGACAGTAATTCACTCATTCTTTTTTTTTCCGGTCCCCAGTGAATTTAGTGGCCGTTGTGATCTTGTCCCGGGGAAAGTGCGGCCTCTCCACCTGCACCACTTGCTACCTGGTGGCCATGGCAACGGCCGATCTACCGACCATCATCTTTCGGGTCATATTGTGGCCGGTCAGTTACTATTACTTCCCCGGGACTTCCCTGGACTTCACCCCCGGACGCAGTGTGATCTTTGCCCTGGGACAGGCAGCCACCGACTGTTCTGTCTGGTTCACTGTCACTTTTACATTCGATCGGTTTATCCCCATCTGCTGCCAGAAGCGGAAAGCAAAGTATTGCACCGGTAAAACTGCGGCTGTTGTTCTGACAACAACAGGCGTCCTGTTCTGGTTTAAAAATGTGCCCTATTTCTTTAGATATTATCCTGTGAAAGTTATTGGCAATGTACCCTGGGGCTGTATTCCAAAGCCGGGCTACTATACGGATCCCGGGTGGGTGGGATATAGATGGCTTTCCGCTGTTCTAACGTCGTTACTCCCGTTCGTGTTAATACTGCTGCTGAACGCTCTGACAGTCAGGCACATTTTGGTGACCAGTCGCGTCCGTAAGGGGCTGAGGGGTCAGAGCAAGGCGGAGAACCGCAGTGACCCGGAGATGGAGAGCAGGAGGAGGTCTGTGATCTTACTTCTCACCATCTCCGGAAGCTTCATCACCCTGTGGTCGGTGAATGTTACCGAATTCCTTTATTACACCATTGCCAGACTGGATCAAAAATATTACAACGAATCCAAATACATATTTGGACAGTGCGGAGACATGCTGGTGATGTTAAGTTGCTGTACAAATACTTTTATTTATGGGGTGACTCAGTCCAAGTTCAGAGAGCAGTTGAACAGAGCTGCCGTATATCCGTTCAAAACAATTATTCAATTTATCAATAAACAAAATATCTAAGCTCTTCTCAAAGGAGATGGTGGCGTTTTCCAAATTGGCACTACAGAACTGCTGGTCATTGACTAACATTGCAGCGTGGAGAATAGGCTGGTTTTGTCCGAGAGAGACACAGCACGGGACCAGATTCTTCGCAGCGCGCAACTTCCACCGCTTACCAATGATTAAACTCACCGTACCGTTTACTTTGTCATTTTATGTTTTTATTTTCACCACATTCCTCCACACCCCCCCAACCCCGTCACCGCCACGCCCATTTCGATAATGAATTCCACGGTCCAAAGGAAATGCGCATCCATCAGTTAGCTTCTCGGTGACGGAGAACCTGGTGAAATACCGCGGACACATGCAGAACGGGCAGCATTCACACTCAGCACCCCGGTCAGACTAAGACTTTTGCACAAGACTGCAAAAACAATTGTTCAGCTTTCTCTTTTGTCTTCACTACAAGGAATATCTCATTGCCACCTTCTCCAACACCACAGTGATCACCGTTATAATCCACCAGAAACTGGTGTGGTCCCAGTGCCCTAAACCTGGACATTTCTCCTTAAATTTCCTGATTATTCCTTAAAAAGCATTGCCAAAATAGCCTACCTATCTTTGCCTACACGGCCCATTACTCCAACATAAACCTGCCGTCTTCTTCAAAAACTTCACACTTGTCGGTTTTCCTTACTGATATAACATATGCAAGTGCTCTCCTTATTTCACCGACATTATTGTTCGCGCAGTTTTGACCTTTGGCTTGAATGTCTGTTCTACCTTTTCTCTCGAACAACCTGTAAAAGGGTGGAGTGATGGTCATTGATCCCGAACGATTTCCCCACAGACTGACACATCACCCACTTGTACAGTCTGATTCCCTGACAAGTCATCGAGTACAATCATTTGACTTCCGGTGCCATCTTCATCCTAATTCACAGAGCGTTCCTGGAGGCAGATAACACATTTTACCCAATCTAAAACGTTGCAACTTTGGCAGTCCCGGCAATATTTCGTGGAGGATTTCACCAAGTATTACACCTATTGTTATTCATATATGTAACACCTAGTTAAGATTTTTATGTTTTGTTGTAGGCATTTCATTTTAGCCGTTCTGTGAGAGCTGTTCTGCTTTCAGCCTGTTTGGGTTTGAGCTAAAGTTAAGAGGCTGTGCTGTTCAAATTAGGAACGTTGTGTCAGCCGATCAGGATGGTGGAATTAGGAGCAGATTCTTAGAGAATGCTGGGCCGAGAGGTTATTGTGACGGACTCTCGTGTGGGTTGGGGTCTTTTCGGCGGGGTGTGGGAAAATACAGGAGGGAAGATGGCTCGAGGTGCCGTCCCTGTTGTACAAGGTGCCCTGTGCAGATAAGTGACTTCAAAGGTGAAGGACCAATACTCCCGTGGGGGAGCCCGGTTGTTCGAAATGAATTTCGAGTGATATTCGGAACGTGATGTGTGCTTTCACGCAGACCGAGGGTCCACGCGTGAGTTAAAGACAACCTCAAGATGAACTCCCACTTGGATGCACACTTGGACTAGGTTAACTCTGAAGGGCCTGTTTCTCTTGTCTTTTTCCTACTAACTGTTTGATAAAGCTGACATTTTTAAATATACTTTCTTTATAATTGCATGCAGTGGACGATTTCACACTTCGTTCCGATGGTGAATTGCATGGTGTCAGTATTTACGCACTATTCACCCATTCGGGGTTCGGGTAGGCGTGACATTCCAACTGCCCTTTTTTTGGGGGGGGGCGCGGAATTTATCCTGATCCTAGATGAACGGAGTCTGGAAAGATGGATTTCTCACCGCCGGATCCAGTGGTTGTTAGCGAAGTAATACAGTGCTAGAAACGCGCGGTAAGGAAGTGGCTTCATATACCTAACTCTGAATTCCCTTCATCTGTTCACCTCTACGTGCTGATTCCGACTGTGTGTCCTGTTGTATTATCCCATCATTGTGATCACTCCTTCGGTATTTCTATGTTTCTCCACAGGACGTGGCTGGTTTCCGACCTTTATGTCATACGTACTTCCAATGAGCTACAATGATTTTCCTCTAAACACTAACACAGTTCTCCCCCACTTCATCTCTATCAAAGCAGTAATATCCCAGAAAACTGAGTTGCCGGTATTATCATCCATCAGCCGTGCCTCTATAACCACGTATAGCCATTTTCAGGCCATTCTCTTAGCCAACCCAGCTCCCTCTGCAAGCTTTGATAGCCTTCGTCGCTGTTCACTACGACTCCGTGTAGATGCACGTGCAGATCGGCGTCAAGATCCCTAAGGAACAAACCTTGTCCCAGCATTTCGATGCAGTTATAAAGAAGACAAGACAACGGCTATACTTCATTAGGAGTTTGAACAGATTTGGTATGTCAACAAACACACTCATACGTACTTCCTATGAGCTACAATGATCTTCCCCTAATCACTAATACAGTTCTCCCCCATTTCATCTCTATCAAAGCAGTATTAGCCCAGACGGCTGAGTTGCCGGTCGCACCATCCATCAGCCACGCCTCTATAGCCACGTTGAGTCATGTTCAACCATCCTCTCAGACAATCCAGATCGCTCTGCAAGCTCTGATAGCCTTCCGTGTAGATGCAGATGCAGATGGGTGCGAGATCTCTAAGGACCTATCCTGGTCCAAACATATCGGTACACTTAGAAAGCAGGCAAGAGAGCGGCTATACTTCTTTCGGAGTTTGAAGAAATTTGGTATCTCAACAAATACACTCAAAAACCTCTCTAGATGTACCGTGGAGAGCATTCTGACAGGCCGCATCACTGTCTGTTATGGGGGGGGGGGGGCGGGGGCTGCTGCAGAAGGTTGTAAATTTAGTCGGCTCCATCTGGGGTACGAGCCTACAAAGTACCCAGGATATCTTCAGGGAGCGGTGTCTCAGAAGGGCAGCGTCCATTATTAAGAACTTCCAGCAACCAGTTCATGCCTTTTCCTCACTATTACTATGAAGCAGGAGGTAGAAAAGCCTGAAGGCACACACACACAGCGATTCAGGAACAGCTTCTTCCCCTCTGCCATCCGAATGCCTAAATAGACATTGAACGCTTGGACACGACCTGACTATTTAAATATATATATTATTTCTGTTTTTGCAAGATTTTTAATCTATTCCATATCCGTATACTGCAATTGATTTACTTATTTGTTTATTAGAAAAATAGAAACATAGAAAACCTACAGCACAATACAGGCCCTTCGGCCCACAAAGCTGTGCCGATTATGTCCTTAACTAGAATTACCTAGGTTTACCCATAGCTCTGTATTTTTCTAAGCTCCGTGTAGCCATCCAGGAGTCCCTTAAAAGACCCTGTTGTTCCCGCCTCCACCACAACCGCCAGTAGCCCAGTCCATGCACTCACCACTCTCTGCGTAAAAAAAAACTTTCTCCTGACATCTTTTCTGTACCTATTTCCAAGCACCTTAAAGCTATGCCCTCTCGTGGTAGCCATTTCAGCCCTGGGTAAAAAAGCCTCTGACTATTCACATAATCAATGCCTCTCATCATCTTAGACACCTCTATCAGGTCACCTCTCATCCTCCGTCGCTCCAAGGAGAAAAGGCCGAGTTCACTCAACCTATTCTCATAAGGCCTGCTCCCCAGTCCAGGCAACATCCTTATACTGGTATTTTTTCTTCTTCTATAATATGTATCGCATTGAACTGCAGCTACCAAGTTAACACATTTCACGACACATGCCGGTGATAATAAACCTGATTCTGATTCTGAAATCTATTGAAGATCTTTCAGCTCCAGTCATGGATGATACCGCTGATTTTCAAGAGGACCAATTTCGTCCCTGACTGATCAGGCCAATATATATGTCTATATCCTAGACCCAATATGTTTGAGTTCGACTTGAAATTTGACAGGGAGAAAGCAAAGTCTGATGTAGCAGTATTTCAGAGGAGTGAGGGAAATTACGGTGGTATGAGAGAGAAATTGGCCAAAGTAAATTGGAAGGAGCTGCTGGCAGGAATGTCAGCAGAGCAGCGATGGCGTGCAAAGAGCGAGAGGGACAGGAGACTGGGAGAGAGCTGAAGGGAAAGACACGAGTAGAGAGAGCCTGAGGGAGAACACGTCACGGAGGGAGATTGTGGGAGAAACGGAGTGGTGGGAGAGAGAGTGCCTGGGAGCAGCAGGAGAGAGTGGAGAGAGAAGAGAGACTAAGGACGGAGAACATCTGCAAGAGACTCAAGAGACTGACTAGGTGACTGAAATACTGAAGAGAGACCGGGCGGGATGTGGCGACGAGGAGCAGCATGGTGGAGAGAGAGAGAGAGAGAGAGATAGAGAGACAGAGAGAGAGAGAGAGAGAGAGAGAGAGAGAGAGAGAGAGGAGGTTGAAAGGGACTTTGAATGTGGCGAATGGCCGTGGTGAGCAAAGCGATTGGGCTGGAGAGAGACTTTGGGTGTGGATAAAGATTTGAGGGTTGGGAAGAGAGATCGGAGTGGTGATGGAAACTAGGTTGAGGAGAGGCCAGGATGAGGAGAGAGACTGAGACAGAGAGAGAAGCAAGAGAGGTTGAAACCTGGGAGAGAGATTGAGGGGAGAAAGAGACTGGAGTATAGGGAGTCTGTAGGACAGAGAGATAGGGGGATAGGTAGGGATTGAGAGTGAACGAGAGAGAGAGAGAGAGAGAGAGAGAGACGGGGTTGTGGAGAGACATTAGGCTGGAAAGAGAGAGACGGGAGGGAGTGACTGTGCAAAGACGAGACCGGTGGGATGGCGAAGAGACTGGGGGTTAGAGAAAGACAGATTGATGGCGAGACACACTGGAGGTTATAATCTGGGGCGGCGGGAGAAGAACGATGAGATAAACGGGGAGAGAAAGCGAGGTAGAGAGATACGGCGAGAGACGGTCGAGATAGGCAAAGGGAGATTGAGATGACAGAGAATCTGTGGGAGAAAGAGAGACTAGGAAGTAAGAAAGACTGGGTAGAGAGACACTGGGCGGAGAGACGGAAGTGAGGGAGACTGGGTAGGAAGAGACTGGCGTAGAG
Organism: Mobula birostris; assembly: GCF_030028105.1. Classification (NCBI taxonomy): domain Eukaryota; kingdom Metazoa; phylum Chordata; class Chondrichthyes; order Myliobatiformes; family Myliobatidae; genus Mobula; species Mobula birostris. The sequence continues at coordinate 26,772,141 of NC_092382.1, read as the reverse complement.
AGGGTGGAACTGGTGGACAGAGAGACTGGGGGAGAGGGAGAGCGGGTAGAGGGGGTGGGTAGAAGAAGAATAGTCGAGGGAGACTGAGGGGACAGAGAGAGAGTCGGGTGAGAGACACTGGGTTCCGGGAGATGCTGAGAGAGAGAGAGAGAGAGAGAGTAGGCAAAGCGGGGAGATAGCTGAGCGAGTGGGGGACAGAAATACTAGGAAAAAGGACAAGGGGAAGAGAAAATGCGGAGAGAGAAATTTTGGGGAGAGGCAGACTGGGGGAGAAATAGATTGGAGGGGAAAGACGGGATAGGAGTTTTAGTGGAGTGAGGGACACAGGGATCCTGGGGTGTGAGAGAGAGAGAGACTGAGGGGCGAGAGAGAGAGAGAGACTGAGGGGTAGAGGGAATGAATGTGGATTGAAACACACTGGGGATGTACAGACTTGGGGAAAGAGAATGCGGAACGAGAGATGGGTTGGGGGGGGCAAGGGAGCGACACAGACAGGGGAGAGGACGGGCGAGAAAAACAAGGATTGGGAAAGATAAGATGTGGAAAGAGAGAGTTGGAGGCGAAAGAGACGGTGGGCACTGCAGGAAGAAACAGGAGGGGTGAACCTGTTGGGGGGGGGACAGCGAGAAAGAGAGAGAGGTCGGGATTGAACGAAGAGACTGTGTGAGAGAGAGAATCTGGGACCACATGGTCTGGAGTGCTGAGGAGGGAGAAATTGGGAAAGGAGAGTGAGAAGGAGAGAAAGAAACTGATGATTGATAGAAAGAGCAGGACGAGAGAAAGAGAGTGGACTTGAATGGGGAACAGGGGTCGGGCTGAGGAGAGAGACCTGAGGGAGAGATGGTGGGACGGTAGAGGCAGAGAGAGAGAGAGAGAGAGAGAGAGAGAGAGAGAGAGAGAGATACGGGTAGGAAAGGCGGATTGGAGAGAGAGATAATGTACTGGTTGGGCACAGGAGTACATTCAGCCAGAGACTCATTCCTCCGAGACGCAGTACTGAGCGTCATAGGAAGTCATTCCTGCCTGTGGCCATCAAACTTTACAACTCCTCCCTTGGAGGGTCAGACACCCTGAGCCAATAGGCTGGTCCTGGACTTATTTCAAAATTTACTGGCATAATTTACATATCACTATTTAACTATTTATGGTTTTATTACTATTTAATTATTTATGTTGCAACTGTAACGAAAACCAATTTCCCCCGGGATCAATAAAGTATGACTATGACTATGAGATGGGAGAAAGGAAGAAGAGAAAGAGAAGGGGAGAGGGAGATGGGGGAAAGAAGGAAAAGAAACAGAAGGGTAGAGAGAATATCGGTGGTAAATGTGACGGGAGGCCGTAGGGAATGATTTGTCGGGGCTTAGTGAGACGGTTGGAGAGAGACATCAGGTCTGGAGAGAGACGCAGATGACTGACTGTGAGGAGGGAGAGACTATGAGAAAGCCTGCTGGAGGTGCGGCGAGAGACTAGGTGTTAGAGAGAGCCAGCAGAGCAAAACACTGCGGGAGGGAGATAGAGAGACTGGGGGCTGAGAGACAGACTGGGATGAAGGAGGATGGGGCACTGTAGGTCAGAAAAAAGGCCTAGGTACCATGAGTCGTTATAGGGTTTTCACACCCATACGCCATTTTAGGATTGCACAGCTTCCATTGTAAAATCCCTCTGAAACATCCATCCAGCCCTTTCCGTCTCGGTCTGACCCCTCCCTCCTTGTCACATTGATCACACCCTCCACCCCTTTTTGCGATTTCCAATTCTAAGCCATCTTGGTGACCACCCTCCCTTCCTCTCCCGAACACCCCCACCTTCATCCCCTCCTCCGACCTAGCCTCACTCTATCTTTCTGTCCGATCCTCCGCAAAAATCGCCTTCCCTGCCCTCTGTGACGCCTCTTGTCCTTCCCAAACACCCAGGGAACCACATTGTCAACTTCGCCAATGACACAACAGTGGTGTGGTCCATCACTAATATCAATAAGATGACACACAGAGAGAACGATTAACGGTTTGTTACCAGGCAAATAACTTCTTCCTTAATGTCAACGAGACAAAGGAGATGGTTATCAACTTCAGGAGAACTTGCACCACTCACATACATCTTTACAACAGCAGCAGAGCAGTGGAAATGAAGCAGTTTCAAACTCCTGGGCGTGTACAACTCACATAACCTCTCACGGTCCCAGAACACATTCCACAGAATCTCCACTTTCCGAGGAGGCTGAAGAGAGATGGACAATGTATAGTACATGTATACTCATGTCTTACAACAGATGTACAACGGAGAGTATCGCAACATGCTGCATCACTGCCTGGTACGGGAATGGCACCGTGGCGGTCAGAAAGTCTGTACAATGGGTCGTCAAACTTCCCAAAACATCACCGGCACCAGCCGACCCCCCAAGGTGCGGGACAGGTGCGGGAAAAAGTCCGGCAACAGCATGAAGTTTCCCACCCACGCTGCGCAGGGACTGTCTGTCCCACTTTCATCAGAGAGGAGGCTACATGGCATCAACTCCAGGACTAGTAGACTCAAAATAGTTATTTTCTCAAGCAGTAAGGCCAATCAGTACCTCCACCCACTACCTTACCCCTCCACAACGCCATCACCACGAGTTTAACATCTCCTGTCAGTCACCATATGTCCAGATCCTCCTGCGCCTAACGTCACCTTATGGACATACAATTAACGTTTGAAGCTGCGATATATATTGTGTTTTTTATATATAATTGTGGTCTTTATCTTTCTGTGTGTGTGTGTGTGTGCGTGCTTTTCTTTTTGTTCCTGCATCACTTGTTTTCCTTTTCACTTGTGTACTGGAATGACATGAAACAATCTGAATCTTCAAGCCTGGGGAACTCACCACGACCAGCCACACTATCTTATGCTCCTTCCTGATTTTATAAACTCCTACAATGTTACCCTCCCTCTCCTCTGCTCCTGTGAAATAAAGATCCAGCTCGGCCAACCTCTTCCTATGAATCGGCTCTCTAGTCCAGTCGGCATCTTCACCAATCTCTTCGTCACGCTCTCCACGCTCTTTCCTACAATAGGGTGAACAAAACTGCATATGATACTCGCTGTAGCCTCACCAACAATTTATACAACTACAATATAATGCCCATAATCCAAAGCTCAATGCTACACTGATGAAGGCCAGCATGGTTAAAGCCTTCCTTCCCAAACTTTTCACTTCCACGTCCACTTTCAGGGAGCCGTACACTTGTACTCCCAGGTTGCTCTGTTCCACAACACTTGGTGCCCCGCCATTCACTATTTCACTCCCATCATGATTTGACTGTCCATCATGCACCATCCGTCACTTGTCCAAGATGAAAACCAATTGTCATTCCTCATCCCATCTCTATAACTGACCAAGATCTCTTTAAAATTCATTGTTACCTGTTGTAATACCGAGCAGACTCCCGAAATTTATATCAAACTTGCTGACCGTGCCATGCACATTCATATTCATGTCCTGAGTTATGAATTACAGAAGTCTCAGTACTCACATCTCACTCGTCACAAGCCTCGATTCGCTCTATCCATCTTTAGTCATCACCCTCTGCTTCCTGTCATCGAGCCCGCTTGACAGATATGACGTCCCAGTGGGTGACGTAGTCGGTGATTTCCCCACAACTGGTGTCCAATCGCCCGGATTCTCAGCTTCGCTGCAGACTGAGAAGTTTCCAATAAACACCTATATAGTGACCAAGTGGACGTAAGCCCCTATACAGCCCATTCTATATTCTCACCGACTCCTTCCCAATATAATAACACACAACCCTGCGATGCTTTTGCGCCGGCGATTTGCCGAGTGTTCCTGCCATATCCGATTCATAAACTAAGGTGGAACTGGAACTTAATGCCCCAATGCCGAGGCTGGGGCTCAGGCTGATTAACTGGTCTGTAGGTTGTAAGAGGATCCAGATACACTTCAGCTTGTCTCCAGTAGTTAAACCGAGCACATTTGATCACAATATCATTGCTGTGTGGGATCTCGCCCTGCACAGTTGGCTGTCATGTTTCCCACAGTGTAGCAGGAATAAATTGTTCATTATGTAAAATTACAAAATAGAAAATGCTGGGAGCTCAGTACATCAGGCTACATCTGTGAAAGGGGAAATGGTGGAAGACCCAGTTTCACAACTGAGGCTGTTCAAGGTGCAGCCGACCTGCTGAGCGTTTCCAGTATTTTCTTCTTCTTGCTTTAAATATCCTGCAACAGTAATATTTCCTCTCTATTTAATACACAGATGTAATCTGATTGCAGAAATGTTTGGGGCACCCCAAACTGTTCAACAGATTGGTACAAATGCCATCGCCACAACCGTGAACTTGTTACTTCTCAGTCCACTCTGACCCTGGCGTAATACAGTCCATAGTGCCAATGCTCACAGCATCCTTTCCTCCCACTATCATTCTGTTACATTTGTTCCCAAGGCCACTGACTCGATGCTTAGAGTCAGTGACCAAAGAGCGATTAAAATTGTGCAATTCCTGTTGCAATTCTGGCCAGTTGTTACCGTGGAAACGGAGGAAGTGGCTCAACAACGGTAACTGAAAAAGGAAATAACAAACTCAACAGCATACCCTGTGAGTTACATTGTGACAAAGATTAACACTGCAGCCATTTTGTAACGGGGAAACTAAAATTGTAATGGCTACCTTTACTCTGATTCCTGTTGCATTCCGTTAAACCTCTGTAGATCCAGCTCATAAAAAGGACTCCTGGAAAAATCAATGAGGTAAAATGTGGAAGACAATAGTTTACAATGAAGACGACGGTTAGGAAAAACGTTGTTGATATATGTATACCATTGAGCTGGTGAGATACATGCTGGGCCGAAGACAGCAGAGAACTGTGACACAGCTGAACACATCGGAGAAACACGTCTCCCCTTCATGGACTCTGTCTGCACTCACCCCTGCCTCTGTAAAGCAGCCAACATACCCACAACCCTGGACATTTTCAATTCTCACCTCCCATCGGGCCGGAGATAAAATGAAACAGAAACATACCACCAAGCTCAAGGACAGATCCTTAACCAAACTGAATATTCCTCAGTTCGATGAGATGGACTCCTGACCTCACAATGTAACTCGATGTGACCTTGCACCGTTTATCTAAATGCATTGCACATTCTCTGTAACCATAATGAGTTGTTACTCTGTTATTGTTTCACCCTGTTTCACCTCAATGTACTGCACTAATGTATTGATCTGCAAGGATGATACCGAATACAGGATTTTCACTTAACCTCGGTACATGACAAAAATAAACATTTTTCCCATTTTAATTGAGCGGGAATATTAGCCAGCTAGGGTCTTCCTTTGGAAAATCTAGAAGAGAATTTCGTTTTCCGAGAAATCTATATAAATGAAACAGAGACTTAATTCGCTGATGAATCGGGTCATGTATAAGGAAACATTGGACGTATTGTGGAAAATCCTAGCATGGAAAAGAAAATCGAAATTCCCCCAAGAGGACATGACAGATCAGGATCTCACTGTCGCCTGAACGGATTAAACATTAAACTACACATAGACCTGGACTCGTGTCCCGAAACTCCAATTATTCTGTTTAACCTTCTCTGTCTCCAAGAGCACAACAGGCCGAATGGTCGCTTTCTGTGCCTAGAATGATGTAAAATAATTGTCGACCCCAGACATCGATCCAGGTGAAGTTTGGATCCGCTACTGGACCAGGTGATGGTGGTAAAATTCCCCAGGTACAACTGAACGGGTGGTGTAGCCCCGGCATCACCACCTCATCCCGCTTCTAGAACCAAGGCACCAGGGGCTGAGCGATGGCTCATCTCAGGCGGCTCGGTGTGTAAATCCTACAACCCTAACAGATCCCGCCAGGGAAGTGAACGGGACTCACAGCCCAACATCAGACGTCTCCACTCGGGACCGGCCTCAATACTCACCGGAGGAAACTTGATGTACTAGCCCCGCAGGCAGAGATCCGACCGCCGGCTCCGCGGCGACGATTCGCTTCAATACAGAACGGAAAGAGAACCACCGCCCAGCCCGGGATTGAGCATGCGCAATGTGATCTCGCGTCTTGGAGCGGCAGGCGGGGCCTCGGAAACAATCCCGCAGCTACTGCAGTTCCGCGATTAACGGTCTCATATGACAGATGGGTTTGGCCTCCCATGGCAATATCACAATCAGATTCAATATCCCCGACATATGTCATGAAATCTGTTGCCTTTGCGGCAGCACCATTGTGTAATAAATAACAATACCGAAAAAAAACTGATAAGTATTGCAAAAATATATTTTTTTTCAAAAATCCAAAACTCAATGCCACATCTTTTCCAGGTATATTAAGAGCAAAAGGATTGTAAGGGATAAAATTGGTCCTCTTGAAGATCAGAGTTGTCAGCTATGTGTGGAACCAAAGGAAATAGGGGAGATCTTAAATAGTTTTGTTTTGCGTCTGTATTTACTAAGGAAACTGGCATGAAGTCTATGGAATTAAGGGAAACAAGTAGTGAGATCATGGAAACTGTACAGATTGAAAAGGAGGAGGTGCTTTCTGTCTTGAGGAAAATTAAAGTGCATAAATCCCCAGGAACTCACAGGGTGTTCCCTCGGACCTTAAAGGAGACTAGTGTTGAAATTGCGGGGGCCCTGGCAGATATATTTAAAATGTCACTGTCTACGGGTGAAGTGCCGGAGGATTGGAAAGTGGCTCATGTTGTTCCGTTGTTTAAAAAAGGATCGAAAAGTAATCGGGGAAATTATAGGCCGGTAAATTTAACGTCGGTAGTAGGTAAGTTATTGGAGGGAGTACTAAGAGACAGCATCTACAAGCATTTGGATAGACAGGGACTTATTCGGGAGAGTCAACATGGCTTTGTGCGTGGTAGATCATGTTTGACCAATCTATTGGAGTTTTTCGAGGAGGTTACCAGGAAAGTGGATGAAGGGAAGGCAGTGGATGTTGTCTACATGGACTTCAGTAAGGCCTTTGGCAAGGTCCCGCATGGGAGGTTAGTTAGGAAAATTCAGTCGCTAGGTATACATGGAGAGGTGGTAAATTGGATTATACATTGGCTCAATGGAAGAAGCCAAAGAGTGGTAGTAGAGAATTGCTTCTCTGAGTGAAGGCCTGTGACTGGTGGTGTGCCACGGGGATCAGTGCTGAGTCCATTGTTATTTGTCAACTATATCAATGATCTGGATAATATGCGGTAAATTGGATCAGCAAATTTGCTGATGATACAAAGATTGGAGGTGTAGTAGACAGTGAGGAAGGTTTTCAGAGCCTGCAGAGGGACTTAGACCAGCTGAAAAAATGGGCTGAAAAATGGCAGATGGAGTTTAATACAGGCAAGTGTGAGGTATTGCACGTTGGAAGGGCAAACCACGGTAGAACATACAGGGTTAATGGTAAGGCACTGAGGAGTGCAGTAGAACAGAGGGATCTGGGAATACAGATACAAAATTCCCTAAAAGTGTCGTCACAGGTAGATAGGGTCGTAAAGAGAGCTTTTGGTACATTGGCCTTTATTAATCAAAGTATCCAGTATAAGAGCTGGAACGTTATGATGAGGTTGTATAAGGCTTTGGTGAGGCCGAATCTGGAGTATTGTGTTCAATTTTGGTCACCACATTACAGGAAGGATATAAATAAGGTTGAAGGAGTGCAGAGAAGGTTTACAAGGATGTTGCCGGGACTTGAGAAACTCAGTTACAGAGAAAGGTTGAATAGGTTAGGACTTTATTCCCAGGAGCGTAGAAGAATGAGGGGAGATTTGATAGAGGTATATAAAATTATGATGGGTATAGATAGAGTGAATGCAAGCAGGCTTTTTCTACTGAGGCAAGGGGAGAAAAAAAACAGAGGACATGGGTTAAGGGTGAGGGGGGAAAAGTTTAAAGGGAACATTAGGGGGGGCTTCTTCACACAGAGAGTGGTGGGAGTATGGAATGAGCTGCCAGACGAGGTCGTAAATGCGGGTTCTTTTTTTTAACATTTAAGAGTAAATTGGATAGATACATGGATGGGAGGTCTATGGAGGGATATGGTCCGTGTGCAGATCAGTGGGACTAGGCAGAAAATGGTTCGGCACAGCCAAGAAGGGTCAAAAGGCCTGTTTCTGTGCTGTAGTTTTTCTATGTTTCTATGGTTTCTCACTGATGAAGGCCAGCATGATTAAAGCTTTCTTTTCCATAACTCACCAAGATATCTTTAAAACTCATTGTAACCTGTTGCAATATCAAGCAGACTTTCGAATTTAATATTAAACTTGCTGACCATGTCATGTATAGTCATATTGAAATAAATATCATGAGTAATTAATTACAGAGGTCTCCAGCAGCTAAACTGAGCAGATTTGATCATTATTTTATTGCTCTGTGGGATCTTGCCCATCTCAGTTTTCAGCCATCTTTCCCACAGCGTAACAGGAGCAAAATGTTTTGAATGTAAATATTATAAAATAGAAAATGCTGGGAACTCAGCTACGTCTGTGAAAAGAGAAATGGTGAAAGACCCAGTTTCATAATTGGGGCTGTTCAAGATGCAGCCAACCTGCTGAGCGTTTCCTGTATTTTATTCTTCTTGCTTTAAATTTCCTGAAACAGTAGAATTTCCTGTTTATTTAATACACAGATATAAACTAATTTCAGAAATATTTGGGGCACCAAAAACTGTTCAACAGATTTGTGCAAATGCCATCTCCACAACCACCAATTTGTTAGTTTTCAGTTCATTGCGACCCTGGTGTAATTCATTCCACACAGCCAATGCTCACAGCATCCTTCCCTCCCACTATCTCTCTGTTGCATTTGCTCCTGAGGCCACTATCTCTACGCTGAGAGGCGGTGACCAAAGAGCGATAAAATTGTGCAACTCTTGTTGTAGTTCTGGCGGTTTGTTACTGTGGAAACAGAGGAATTGACTCACAAAAGGTAACTGAAAAAGGAAATAACAAACTCAACATCGTACGCTATGAGTTAAATTGTGACAAAGATGAACACAGCAGCCATTTTGTAACGGTGAAACTAAAATTCTAATGGCTGCTTTTACCCCGCCTCGTGTTGATTCAATTAAACCTCTGGTAGTTCTAGCCAACAAAAAGCAATTTCTGGGAAACTCACTGAGGTAAAAGATGGGAGATAATACTTTACAATAAAGGCAACGGTTAGAAGAAACGTTGTTGATATACAGTGGTATGCAAAAGTTTGGCACCCCTGGTCAAAATTTATCTTACTGTGAATAGCTAAGCACGTAAAAGATAATCTGATTTCCAAAAGGCATAAAGTTAAAGATGACACATTTCTTTAATATTTTTGTCACAATGGGGGCCGGGGAGGCATTGGGAGCAAGGGTGGACCCAAATGCAAGACACATCTTGTGAGGTTAATTAAATTGAGCTTATTGTTTGTTTCCAGTATAGCAAAGCAGAAACAGGAAGTAGCGAACTGGACAAGGACTCAGGACTACGGCTAGGCTGGGACAAGGGTCTGGGCTTGGACTCGGAATCGGATCCCAGAACTAGAGGAGAGATGAAGAAGCTAGGGTATGGTACCTGGGTCTTGCCTCGGGCTCGGACTCTAGAACCAGGCATGGACATGACATGGACTAGGGAGAGGAGGGACATGGAAACACAGAGCCTCGGTCTCGGGAGAGCAGGTACATGGAACCATGGACACGTACACAGAACACAAAGCCGGGACCCCTCCTTGGGTACAGGACATAGGTCCGGGACTCACGCACAGAACAGAGCCGAGACCCCTCCTTGGGTACAGGACATAGGGCCAGGACTCACACACAGAACAGAGAACCGGGACCCCTCCTTGGGTACAGGAGATAGGGCCGGGATTCACACAGAGAACAGAGCCGGGACCCCTCCTTGGGTACAGGACATAGGGCCGGGACACACACACAGAACAGAGCCGGGACCCCTCCTTGGGTACAGGGCATAGGGCCGGGACTCACACTGAACAGAGCTGGGACGCCTCCTTGGGTACAGGACATAGGGCCGGATCTCACACGCAGAACATGCCGGGACCCCTCCTTGGGTACAGGACATAGGGACGGGACTCATATTCAACAGTACACTAACATGAGACTGGACAGTACAAAACAACGACAGACGGATCCTATCTAGCTCTGGCAAAGAACTAGACCGAGGTGCAGGCGAGGGCTACAGAGGAGGCGAGGCAAGGCTTCAGGAGGGAGGGGCAGAGAAGGGATTCAGACAGATGGGTGGGACAAGAATCAGAAACGGCCAGGGCCAGGACTCGACTCGGTACTGGGACGCCGCCAGGGCCAGGGCTCGACTCGGTACTGGGACGCCGCCAGGGCCAGGGCTCTACTCGGTACCGGGACGCCGCCAGGGCCAGGACACGACTCGTTACCGGGACGCCGCCAGGGCCAGGACTCGACTCGGTACTGGGACACCGCCAGGGCTAGGACTCGACTCGGTACTGGGACGCCGCCAGTGCCAGGACTCGACTCGGTACTGGGACGCCCCCAGGAACAGGACTCGAATCGGTACCGGGGCGCCGCCAGGGCCAGAGCTCGACTCGATACTGTGACGCCGCCAGGGCCAGGGCTCGACTCGGTACCGGGACGCCGCCAGGGCCAGGGCTCGACTCGGTACTGGGACGCCGCCAGGGCCAGTACTCGACTCGGTACTGGGACGCCGCCAGGGCCAGTACTCGACTCGGTACTGGGACGCCGCCAGGGCCAGGATACGACTCGGTACTGAGACGCTGCCAGGGCCAGGATACGACTCGGTACTGAGACGCTGCCAGGGCCAGGACACGACTCGGTACTGGGACGCTGCCAGGGCCAGGACTCGACTCGGTACTGGGATGCCGCCAGGGCCAGGACTCGACTCGGTACCTGGACGCCGCCAGGGACAGGACTCGACTCGGTACCTGGAGGCCGCCAGGGACAGGACTCGACTCGGTACGGGGACGCCGCCAGGGCCAGGACACGACTCGTTACCGGGACGCCGCCAGGGCCAGGACTCGACTCGGTACTGGGACACCGCCAGGGCTAGGACTCGACTCGGTACCTGGTCGCCGTCAGGGCCAGGAATCGACTCGGTACCTGGATGCCGCCAGGGCCAGAACACGACTCAATACTGGGACGCCGCCAGGGCCAGGACTCGACTCCCTACTGAGACGTCGCCAGGGCCAGGATTTGACTCGATACTGGGACGCCGCCAGGGCCAGGGCTCGACTCGGTACCGGAACGCCGCCAGGGCCAGGGCTCGACTCAGTACTGGGACACCGCCAGGGCCAGGACTCTACTCGGTACCGGGACGCCGCCAGGGCCAGGACTCGACTCCCTACTGGGACGTCGCCAGGGCCAGGACTCGACTCCCTACTGGGACGCCGCCAGGGCCAGGACTCTACTCGGTACTGGGACGCCGCCAGGGCCAGGGCGCGACTCGGTACTGGGACGCCGCCAGGGACAGGACACGACTCGGTACTGGGACGCCGCCAGGGCCAGGACTCGATTCGGTACTGGGACGCCGCCAGGGCCAGGACTCGACTCGGTACTGGGACGCCGCCAGGGCCAGGACACGACTCGGTCCTGGGACGCCGCCGGGGCCAGGACTCGACTCCGTACTGGGACGCTGCCAGGGCCAGGATTCGACTCGGTACCTGGACGCCGCCAGGGCCAGGACTCGACTCGATACTGGGACGCCGCCAGGAACAGGACTCGACTCAGTACTGGCACGCCGCCAGGGCCAGGGCTCGACACGGTACTGGGACGCCGCCAGGGCCAGGACTCGACTCGGTACCTGGATGCCGCCAGGGCCAGGACTCAACTCTGTACCTGGAGGCCGCCAGGGCCAGGACTCGACTCGGTACTGGGACGCCGCCAGGGACATGGCTCGACTCGGTACTGGGACGTCGCCACGGCCAGGACTGGGATCGGTACTAGGACGCCGCCAGGGTTAAGACTTGACTCGGTACTGGGACGCCGCCAGGGCCAGGACTTGACTCGATACTGGGACGCCGCCAGGGCCAGGGCTCGACTCGGTACCGGGACGCCGCCAGGGGCATGGATCGACTCGGTACTGGGACGCCGCCAGGGCCAGGACTGGGATCGGTACCTGGACAACGCCAGGGCCAGGGCTCGACTCGGTACTGGGACGCCGCCAGGGACAGGACTTGACTCGGTGCTGGGACGCCGCCAGGGCCAGGGCTCGACTTCGTACTGGGACGCCGCCAGGGACAGGACTCGACTCGGTACTGGGACGCCGCCAGGGCCAGGACTCGACTCGGTACCGGGACGCCGCCAGGAACAGGACTCGACTCGGTACTGGGACGCCGCCAGTGCCAGGACTCGACTCGGTACTGGGACGCCCCCAGGAACAGGACTCGAATCGGTACCGGGGCGCCGCCAGGGCCAGAGCTCGACTCGATACTGTGACGCCGCCAGGGCCAGGGCTCGACTCGGTACCGGGACGCCGCCAGGGCCAGGGCTCGACTCGGTACTGGGACGCCGCCAGGGCCAGTACTCGACTCGGTACTGGGACGCCGCCAGGGCCAGTACTCGACTCGGTACCTGGAGGCCGCCAGGGACAGGACTCGACTCGGTACGGGGACGCCGCCAGGGCCAGGACTCGACTCGGTACCTGGACGCCGCCAGGGACAGGACTCGACTCGGTACCTGGAGGCCGCCAGGGACAGGACTCGACTCGGTACTGGGACGCCGCCAGGGCCAGGACTCGACTCGGCACTGGGACGCCGCCAGGGCCAGGACTCGACTCGGCACTGGGGCGGCGCTAGGGACAGGGCTCGACTCGGTACTGGGACGCCGCCACGGCCAGGACTGGGATCGGTACTGGGACGCCGACAGGGCTAGGACTTGACTCGGTACTGGGATGCCGCCAGGACCAGGACATGACTCGGTACTTGACGCCGCCAGGACCAGGAGTCGACTCGGTACTGGGACGCCGCCAGGGCCAGGACTTGACTCGATACTGGGACGCCGCCAGGGCCAGGACTCGACTCGGTACTGGGATGCCGCCAGCGCCAGGCCTCGACTCGGTACCTGGACGCCGCCAGGGCCAGGACTCGATTCGGTACTGGGACGCCGGTAGGGCCAGGACTCGATTCGGTACTGGGACGCCGCCAGGGCCAGGACTCGACTCGGTACTGGGATGCCGCCAGCGCCAGGCCTCGACTCGGTACCTGGACGCCGCCAGGGCCAGGACTCGGTTCGGTACTGGGACGCCGGCAGGGCCAGGACTCGATTCGGTACTGGGACGTCGCCAGGGCCAGGACTCGATTCGGTACCTGGACGCCGCCAGGGCCAGGACTCGGCTCGGTACTTGAACGCTGCCAGGGACAGGACTCGACTCGGTACTGGGACGCCGCCAGGGCCAGGACTTGACTCGGTAGTTGTAAGCCACCCGGTAGTGGCGAGGTCTCGACTCAGCCCGGGAAAAGTAGACTGCAGTTCTTGATTCCTTCTGGCGGGTTAACTGACCTTGGTGAGGAAACTTTGCTGGCTCGCTTTGGCGAGGTAACTTGACAGGTTTGATCAGGTGACGAAAGGCGAGTTACCGGCACTCGGTTCGGCAGAGACTAGGCTTGCTCCAGCCAGATGACATCAGCACACCATACCTTTGGTGACTTTGCAGACGTTCTCGCGCCTAACGGCTGAAATCCGGCTACTATAAACTACCGGTTCAATCAAGAGTAAATTGCCTCCAATCACCAAGGCCGAGGGACACGGAAAAACAGAGAATCAATGGTCCGAATCGTAACATAAACAAAGTAAATTTAAGTGGACCCCGAACCAGACCATGACAATTTTAAGCAAGATTTTTTTTTTATTTCCATCTTTTACAGTTTCAAAATAACAGAAAAGGAAAAGGGCTTGAAACAAAAGTTTCTGCACCCTGCATGGTCAGTACGTAGTAACACCCCGTTTGGGAAGTGTCAAAGCTTGTAAACGCTTTTTGTAACCAACTAAGAGTCTGCCAATTCTTTTCCAATCTTTTTATTAAATTTCTGATTAATACTCATAACAATGCTAATATTACACAGAGATCTGTATAACATTGATAACGGTTAACATATACAAACATAATTCGAGTGAAATGTATAATTCAAGCCTCCCAATCTTTGAGTAAATTGAACAAGAAAAAGAGTTTTATAAAGAAAACCCTAGTTAAAAAAAAAAAACAAAACAAAACAAAGACAGGATAAATTAGCTCGTTTTTACCGACCAAGAGATCCTGTTTGTGACAGATGTAATTCTAAGCGGCCTCTCTGACACATATGTTTTAGTCTTGCCCTCTTTTAGATAAATATTGGAAAGATATTTTTGTGTCTTTCAATTCTTGTTTGCGGGATTTTCGCCCATTCTTCCTTGCAAAAGGCTTCTTGTTCTGTGAGATTCTTGGGCCGTCTTGCTTCCACTGCTCTTTTGAGGTTTATCCACAGATTTTCGATGATGTTTAGGTCGGGGGTCTGTGAGGGCCATGGCAAAACCTTCAGCTTGCGCCTCTTGGTGTAGTCCATTGTGTATTTTGAGTTGTGTTTAGGATCATTATCCTGTAGTAGAAGTCATCCTCTTTACATCATCAGCTTGTTTACAAACGGTGTGATGTTTGCTTCCCGAATTTGCTAGTATTTAATTGATTTACTTCTTCCCTCTACCAGTCAAATGTTCCCCGTGCCACTGGCTGCAACACAAACCCAAAGCATGATCGATCCACCCCCGTGCTTAACAGTTGAGAAGTGTACTTTCCCTGAAATTCTGCACCCTTTTTCCTCCAAACATACCTTTGCTCATTGCGGCCAAAATTCAGCGTCAGAAGTTTGCAAAGGAAAATATAAACAACCTGATGCATTTTGGAAACAAGTCCTGTGGACTGATAAAGTTAAAAAGGATCTTTTTGGCCATGGACACAGCTGAGCACATCAGAGAAACAAATCTCCCCTTCATGGACTCTGCCTGTACTGCCCGCTGCCTCAGTAAATCATCCAACATAATCAAAGATCCCCACAAACCTGGGCATTCTCATCTCTCACCCTCCCATCGGGTCAAAATAAACTAAAACAGAAACATACCTCCAGGCTCAAGGACAGTTCCTATTCTGCTGTTATAAGCGAACTGAATGTTCCCAGTGTGAAGAGATGGACTACTGACCTCACAGTGTACCTCGATCTGACCTTACAGCTCATATCTTGTCATGGTCCGGTCCGGGAAGTCCGTATTCCGGTTCACTGTCCGGTCGATAGTTCCTTATTCCAGGGTTTCTGGTTTTCCCCAGGTTCTGTTGTGGGCACATGATTCTCGTTTGGTTCTGAGACATAAATACCTCTGCAAACCAGGTATTCCCTGCTGGACTGTTCTGTTCCCCTCCTTGTCTTCCCCCCACTTGCCTGACTCTCTGCCTGTTCACCTAGCCTGGATACCCCACCTGTATCGCTGAAGTTTTACCGCTGGAGCAAGACCGGAGCCTTGTTAGGTCAAGATAAGGAACTGTCTTTCGTTGTGTGAAATTGTCTCTCTGTGTCCTCGCCTTCGCTAGGTGGGTTGGGCCGTTTGCCGCCACCTTGTGGTGGGATCCGTCTCTTCATGTTCAGCGTTCTGTGTATGAGTCCCGGTCCTATGTCCTGTTCCCAAAGGTGGGTCCCAGCTCTGTGTTATGTGTTCCGTGCTCCCATCTCTTCTAGTTCAAGGTTCCTTGTTCCTGATGGCCCTCGACCAGTCCGTGCCTAGTCCAGTCCTCTCCGAGTCCTGCCCATGTGCTTTTACCTGTCCTTCTGTCTCGCCCTACCCAGGAGTTCCTCACCCAAGCCATGTCCAGTCCTGTAGTCTTGTCTTGTCTTCGCCTAGTTCTGGAGTCCGAGCCCGAGTCAAAGTCCCAGGTTCTGGGTCCTTGCCCAGTCTCTGGCTCGAAGTCCATTCCCAAGCCTCGAAGTACCCTAGACCCAAGATCCCAGCCTGCGGCCTCAAGACCCAAGATCCCAGCCTGTAGCCTCAAGACCCAAGACCCCAAGCCTGTCTCCAAGCCTCAAGCCTCAAGCCCCCAAGCCTGTCTCCAAGCCTCAAACCTCAAGACCCCAAACCTGTCCAAGCCTCAAGCCTCAAAACCCAAGCCTGTCTCCAAACGTCAAGCCTCAAGACCCCAAGCCTGTCTCCAAGCCTCAATCTTCAAGACCCAAGCCTGTCTCCAAGCCTCAAGCCTCAAGACCCCAGCCTCCAGTCCTCCAGTCATGTCATGTCCTTGCCTGGTTCTGGAGCCCGAGCCCGAGGCAAGACCCAGGTTCTGGGTCCTTGTCCAGTCTCTGGCTCGCTGTACAAGCCCAGGCTCCTAGTTCATAGTTCCTTGTCCGGTTTCCCTGTTTCCTGTCCATGTCCTAGACCAGGCCCTGCATCCTTGTCCTGTTCTAGTACTTCACTGTCTGTGTCTTGCATTTGGGTCCGGTAACAACGCCCCCCATTGTGACATATCTACCTGCACTGCACTTTCTCTGTAACCACAATCATTAGTTACACAGTTATTGATTTATCCGATTTCACCTCAACATACTGTAGTAATGTGCCTGGATTTTACCGAATGCAAGACTTTCACTGAACCTCGGTGCATGACAAAAATAAGCAGTCCCCATTTTAATTGTGCGGATATATCCTTCCTTTGGAAATTCTGGAGAGAAACTTCATTTTCTGAGAAATGCATATAAATAAATCTTTGGCAGCACTAGAATGCAATACATCACAATATCGAAAAAAAATTGCAGGAAGTATATATATGTGTGTGTGTGTGTGTGTGTGTGTGTGTGTGTGTGTATGCATATATATTGTAATATGTGTGTGTGTGTATATATATTTAATTCACTACATATTTAAATTAAATAAGTAGCGCAAAAATAGAAATACAAACCTAATAAACCGATAGCCCATTTTAATTGTGTGAAAATGTTAGACAGCCTGGGTTACTGCTTTGGAACTTCTAGAGGGAGGCTTAACAGAAGTTTACAGAATTTTGAGAAACCCAGATAACTGGAAAAAGCTTAATTCTCTGATAAAAACGATCAGTCATCGGGAAAAATTGGTTTCGCTTCGCAGGTCGTAGCAGTGGAATAGAGTCAAGAAAAAAAAAGCCAGCCTTCAATGAGTGGACGTCACAGATCTGGATCCCATTTTCTTGTCTGAATCGACGGAAAATTAAACCACACATACACGGGGAAAATCGCAGATGCTGAAGATCTGTGACAAAATAGACGCGGGAAAGGGGATCAGGTGGCTGATGGAGGTTCTCCCACCTGAACCGATGACTCCGCTGCTCGACCCTCACATGCTGCCCGACCCACAGGCTGCATTTTCCACAGTATTATTTCATAGTGACAGCAGCTACATTTCAACTCTTTGCTCTGTATACTTCTCCCTTCTGCTCTCCCTGGTCATATAGTCAAGAGCTCAGTCCCCATGCCGGTCTGATATAGAATTTATACCCAGAACGGAGATGTGCGGGTTTTATTTAAATCAGTTCTATATTATAAACACTAATTTATCTTCATATTCCTACGGCCTCACTGGACAGCAATACTGAAACATCAAGTGAGAAACAGCAGGAAGTGGCCATTCAGCCCCTCGAACCATCAACAAGATGTCGGCTGCTCTCCCATCTCAGCCACATGTTTCTGCCCGATCCTCATTTCCTCGATCCCTTCGGTCTCCACACATCTGCCGGCCTCTGTTTTATGTGACGACGATCGCCGATTCTTCACCGCCCTCTGAGGTGGGGATTTACAGACATTCACCACCCTCGGTGTGGAGACTTTTCCCCTCATCTCAGTCTCGAACAGTAGACCGCAGTTCACCTCTCCGTCTTCGATCTCCATTTGAAAGGGTTTTCGCATTTGATCTTCCTTTATACAGTGATCCCAACACTTTAGGGATCAGTCTGGTGAATCTTCATCGCACTCTCGGTAACATATACTCTCTAACCTCTTTGTTAATCCTCTATGAAAATGATTCTCTGAAAATGATGAAGACACTCAATAGGTCAGGTAGCATCTCCGGGAAAGAGTAAGCAGCCGATATTTCTGGCCGCGACGCTTCTTCAGGACTGAAGAAAAGTTGGAGGGGATCCAGGAGGAAGTAAAGGGCAGGTACGAAGAATTAAAAGGTCAGACTGGTGAATTGGACAAGTGTGAGGATTACAAATTTTGATCACCGGAATGAGAAAACAATATTCATACCATAAGGTGCGGGCACCCCGCCGGAAGTTAAGGAGCTGCATCTCCACCGCGACGGTGGCCTCATTTTGGGAGAAGAGGAGACAATGGATCGACACCATCATTTGAGGCTCTGTGCTGACCTCACCACGCACCTTCCAACCCCTGTCGCCATTTCTGCCCCACCGCCTCACCCCAAACTGATCAACCTCTCCCTTCCCGGCACTACCCTATACCCACCCCTCACCTCTTTTCTCTATTTCCGGTCTACTCTCAGTCCAGAGGGAGGTTCTCAGCCCGAAATGTCCATTTCCCTCCACAGATGCTGCTCGACGCACTGAGTTCCTCCGGCAGTTTGTTCTTTGGTCTATTCATCCTGTGTTAGTATAGGGAGCGGGATTTTACACCATATTCCAGGTATCATCTCAGCAAAGCCCAAAGAAGTGTTGAAGTCATGTCACTCCTGTACACCATAACATTTGCAATAAGCACAATGCACCTTGGACTTACCCCCTTCCCACTGCCGGGAATGTGGGACGGTCCATGCTCCAAGCCTACACCGGTATCGCTCCCCAACTCCTCTGACAGTACACTGACGACTGCATTGGTGCTGCTTCCTGCACCCGCGGTCAAATTTACTCAGTCCATTTACTGACAGGCCTAACTCCTTTCTCCATCTATCTTTCTTCATCTCGGGAGGGCGTTTATCCCACTGACATCTTGTGTAAACCCATTGATTCTCACAGCTACCTGGACCATGCCTATTCCATCCCTTCTCTCAGTTCCTCCGTCTCCGCCGCATCTGCTCTCAGGATGAGGCTTTTCATTCCAGAACTAATGAGATGTCCTCCTTCTCTTTCTTCTCCAGCTATGCTGCCCTAATCCGTACTTCTTCCACCCATCTTGCGTCTGCCCTCAGCCCACCCACCCGCGGCCCCACAAGGGGGAGGTTTACTCGGGCCCTTACCTACCACACCAGCAGCTTCTGCCTCCAGCACGTTATTCTCCGTAACTTTCGCCAGCTCAAACCGGATCCTAGCACCAAACATATCTTTCCCTCAACACCCCCACCACCCCAACACTTTCCGCTCCCTACGCGACTCCCTTGTCCATTCTTCCCTCCCCGCTGATTGCCCTCCTTGTAGTTTTCCTTGTGAGCGTCAGAATATCCCTTGGTCGTCATTTCTGCGAGGATGGCTTAAATCACTGATGTCTCTCGGCCGGTCCCGAGCAATTCTTCGCGCGTTTGTACCAATGGAGCCCGGTGTATTCCTTGTTCACCTCATTACTCACCCGTGTTACTATCGCGCAAGATTCCTCACTCCGCCTCACCGATGATCCTTGCAAACGCTATTGTTTTCTGCATTCGCCGGTTTCTATCCCCCTCCCTTCTCCAGCTCTGCAATCCACGTTTACTCCTGCAGATCAGAACTGCATGAACTGCACGCCCTGCATGCCCCTCAGTCGGCTTGGTTCAGCTGCACCGTTCCGCCTTGTTGTTCAATTCAATTCGACTCGTTGCTCCCGGATCCACTCCAGTTTAAAGGATCAGTTCACCCAGTTCGCAGATGAAAACCGGAAATAAGCCTCTGTCCCCAGTTCCGCTGTGACTATATCAACGATTCCAGATGTACCGGGCAATCGCACTGAGAACGGAAAGTTGTAAATTCGATGTTCGTGCTGTGGGGATGAGAATGCCAATGCGGAATACATGGTGTAGTTGCTCTCGGTATTTTAGCCTCAACTTCGCCGCAGGGGACTCCGAGGACAGGTATGCCGCGGGATTTGCATGTGTATGACCCGGCATGGCTATTTCATGTCCCTGCAGATGGGTAAAGGAAGAAATATTCTGACAGTTGTTTCATCTTTATCTGTCTTTTGCAGCTATAGTTCCCCCTGCCTCTCCCCCGCGCTTGCATACGCTGAATTTCAAGCGTGGCCGTTCTCAGGTCTTATGCAATGTGGAGTCGGTTAATAACAGCCGACTCTTGTCAGTTATTGGTTAAAATAAGATAAATAGATAACAATAAAAATGTAACATTTACAGAACAGGTAATGTAAACAAATAGGTGGAAGTTCATAAGAAGGTAGATTGTGTGGCGAAAATTTAATCAGGTCGGACTATGGAAACATGTAATTGTCTTATGTGAGCGGGTCAGAATCTGTTATTGAACCTGGTGGCTGGGGCTTTCCGGCTTTTGTATAACCGGCCCGGTGGACGGTGGCGGTGAGGGTGGTGGGGGAAAGAGAATTAACGCCGTGGGTCGGCCTTTGATTACGGTGGCTGCTTTACCGAGCAGAGCTGGTTCCACAACTCTCCAGTTCTCTGTGGTCAGATGCAGGGCAGCTGCAGTACCGAGCCACAATGCGCCCCTGTACGTGTGAAACTGAATCTCTTTATGTGTCCCTGTTAGGGAAATTTCCATCCCAGGAACATGCTGGCGAGACTCTTCAGCACATTTGTGCTGGATCCTTTTCTCTTTGTGCCGTTGATAGCTGCGTGTAGCGCTTCAGTCGAAGGTGGAGCGAGCCAAGTACACTTGTAATAAATATCTCTGTTATTGTACACTGTGCTTCATGAAATTAAAGGAACACGTTTCCTGATGTGTAACCATTCATTTTTTTTATGTTCCTCGCAGCGAACCTCGTGAAGATTTTAATCTTGCGCTGCGGCTCCAGTACAGCATAAAGGCATAAGATATAGGAGCAGAATTATCTAATTTTCGCCATATCTAATCTGTTCAGGTCTTTTAACATTCGGAATGTTTCTATGAGATCCCCCTCATTCTCCTGAAATCCAGGGAATACAGCCGAAGAGCGGCCAGGCGTTCGTCATACGGTGAACCTTTCATTCTCATGATTATTCTGTGAACCCTCTGGAATATCAGTAGATCCTTTCTAAAATAAGTAGCCCAAAACTGCACACAATATTCCGCGTGGTCTGACGAGACCCTTATAGAGCCTCGACATCGCATCCCTGCTCGTATATTCTATACCTCTAGAAATGAATACCAACGTTGCATCCACCCTCTGCACCACCGACTCAACCTGAAGGTTACCCTTTAGGGTTTCCTGCACAAGGAACTCCAAGACCCTTTGCATGTCTGCATTTTGTATTCTCTCCGGAGTTGTCACTCTCTATATCTGGTTGCCTTGGAAGCGGGGGATCTGCTGATCAGTGTCCTGCACCAGATATTCAGCAGGATTCCGAATACTTACATGCCAATCGAAATTTTCTTCTGGTCTGAGTGTACTCCGGTTGTGTAAAATCCTCTTCGTTGGGTCTGCTACAGAGTATCCTTCACTTTTGATCCATTTGTTGCCAAAAATATGAAAGCAAAATATTGCACCACAAAAAGAGCGGCAATGATTCTGGAGACAGTGACTATGATCAGCTGGTTAATAATAAATTACTGGTATTTTCGTTTCTCACAGTATAATGATGTTTGCTCCACTTATTTGTTTGCCTTCTGTATATTATTTGTCCTTATCTTTCGCGATGCCAATGAACTTATTTAACTGCATCCTCTCCTCTGTAAATCCCTTCCCTGTCGGTTCTCCTGACGAATGGATTAACCGCAGGACACGTTTTAGTCACCAGCAGAGGTCGCAGGAGACTCCGGTGTAAAGACGTGGGGAAGGGTGCCAGAGACCCGGAGACAGAGAGCCGCAGGAAACTGCTGCTGCAACGAGGTGCTTAAGAACCGTAAGGAATGCCAGATAACACTTACGAAAGAAGGCAGAAGGGTCAAAAGAAGGCACAATGTTGCCTTAGCAGACAAGGTGGAGAAGATTCCTCAGGGGTGCTGCAGATACGTTAAGAGAAAACAGATTGCAAGAGACTGACTTGGTCCTCTGGGAGAGCAGAATGGTAAACTGTGTGTGCAACCAGAGAGATGCATTTAATGTGCATCTGTATTTACTCAGGAGAAGGAGGAAGAGTCTATAGAGATAAGGCAAAACGACATCAACTTCAAGGACTGTACAAATTACAGAGGAGTTATTTGCTGCATTGAGGCAAATTAGGGGGATAAATCAGGGATCGTCTTCTGTTGTTTTCATCTCTATCAACGATCTGAATGATAATGTGAATAAATCCGTCAGGGCATTTTCCGATGATGCCAAACTTAGAATTCTCTGGCGGACAGAGCGTAGATGTTCAGCAAAGTGGTCTCCCAGTTCAACGTTTAGGAGATAGTTTAGAAGGTAGGGGTGTGGTAGATACCGCCCTGGTGCAGGCCGATGGGAGCAGGCAGTTTAAATAGCTCGGCCGAAGGGACTGTTTCTGTGCTGTACTTTTCTCTGACACTTTAACTCTGTGACTCTGCGACTCCTTGGTCGCTGATTCATAATAGTCCACGGGTTGACTACACAAAGATCCGAAGTAAATATCAGAAGTTGTATTACTCACTCCTAAATTCACCAAGTATATTCGCCAATATTCGTGGATATGTTTTGAGGTCGTTGAAGCTGCCCCGCCCACTACACCAAACGCTCCCTCTCGCCAGTCTGAGAAGTGGCCGGATTACTGATTGATTCGGAAGGTTCGGGTTGTTGTTCTGAGAGACTCGGAGCTCAGGTATGTGTGTTAGCAGCGACCTGTCAGCCCGCATTCCTCAGAACAGGGAGCGGCCTTTCTGCTGAAACCAAATCCTATCGGTTGGACGATTCACTCTCATTCAGGTGTGAACAACATCGCTTTAATATTGTATTTAACCATTTCTGCTCCAGGGAAGAGTGACCGGATCTTTAATATTGTATTTAACCATTTCTGCTCCAGGGAAGAGTGACCGGATCTTTAACGTGATTCAAAGTAAACTACCTGGGGTCTCGAACTCGCAACTTTACCAGTCATAGTTGCTGCCCTGTTTGAAGCGAGTTTCCAGCGTTTTATTTTTACTCCAGACTCGCGTCATCTGCAGTTTTTAAAAATATTTTTTTAATTTAAAAAAAACAAATTTTAGAAAAATTAAGTTGTAAGGGAAGATTGAATAGCTTCGAACTGTATTCCTTTGAACGAAGAGGATGGAGAGGCAGACAGAATGATGAGGGGTATAGATAGTGTAAACGCAAGTAGGCCTTTTCCACTGAGGTTGGGTGGAGCTACAACCAGAGGTCATGGGTTAAGGGTTGAAGATGAAAAGTTTAAGGGGAACATGAGGGGAAACTTCTTTACTCAGAGGGTCGTGAGAGTGTGGAACGAGCTGCCGGCTGCACATGTAACAAGCCAGTTCGATTTCAACCATTAAGAGATAGTTTGGATGGGAGGGGTGCGGAGGGCTTTGGCCCTGGTACAGCTCGAAGGGATGAGACAGTTTAAATGGCTCAGCCGAAAGGCCTGTTTTTGTGTTGTACTTTTCCATGTCACCTTGATCTCTGATGCAGAACAGCGACAACGAGTTGATTAAACGAAGATCAGAAATAATTTTCAGAAGTTTAATTTTTCACAGCTTAATTCCCCAACAAAATTCTAACAAGAAGGATATGTTCTGCAGACTTTTCAAGCGGCCCTTTCTCTCTGCCCCACGCGTTGGTCTGTCGTAACCATGGTAACACACAAAATGCTGGAGGAGCTCAGCAGGACCGGCAGCATCTATGGAACGGAGAAATAAGTCGAGCTTTCGTGCCAAACTCTTCAGTGGAACTGGAAAGGAAGGGTGAATAGCTCAGATCATGGATTGATTTGGAAGATGAGGATGGTTGTTCTGTGAAACTTGGAGCTCAGGGTCTGTGTGGAAGCATCTGCTGGACCCGCACATTCCTCGGAACAGGGAACGGCCTTTCTGCTGAAATCAAATCCAACCGGTTCGACAATTCACTGTCGTTCAAGTGTGAAATCATTCACTTTTATAATGTGTTTAACAATTTCTGCTGCAGGGAAGACCGATAGAACCATTAATGTGTCTTTAGGAAATTTACCTGGGGTCTCGAATCCGCAACATTACCTGTTACAGAGCTGCGAGTGTTAACTGCGAGTTTCCAGCATTTTATGTTCTCCTCGGACTCGCATCATCCGCAATTATTCTACAAGTATTTTCAGGATTCCTGCAAATAATCAGTCCGTGTCATTCCTAGCTGCAGCATTAACTTGGTTATGTTCCCAGTTACCGTTGCCAGTAATTTTTTAAATGTTTGCTGTAACCGTGAGGGTGAGGGGGAGGGAGAGGCTGTTGGAAAGGAGGAGAGTGCGGTTTGAAGGGTGAGCAGACGGAGGAAGGGCAGGATCAGTGTGTGGAAATTGGAGAGGGAGAAGATGAAGTTACGACGGGAGCAGGCGGAGTGGGAGAGAGTTAAAGAGATGGGAGACATGGAGAGAGCGAGAGAGAGGGGAAGGCGGAGAAAGCGGGGGCAGTGAAACAGCTGGAGGGAAAGGGGAGAGAAAGGAAGGGACAAATAAAGGGCGGAGAGAGAGGGAGAGTTTGAGTAAAGGGTGTGAGGCATCGGGAGAAGGTAAGTGAGAGGGGTAGCGAGCGCGGCTGGGAGAGATGAGAAGGAGTTGGAGAGAGAGTGAGTCACGGGTAAGAAGGGGAATAGGATAGGAGAGAGAGGTGGGAAAAGGGGGGAGAAGGGAGAGAGTGCGGGGAGAGGATTCAACAGAATGGGAGAGACGATGATGGAGAGGGGTGCGAGGAGGGTTGGGTGAGAGAGAGGAAGGGGTGTGCGCCAGGAGGCGAGTGGGAGGAGTGGAGAGTGAAGTGCAGTGAGCAAGAACGGTGAGTGACCGGGAAGCATAGGAGAGAGGAATGAGTGAGGTGGGCGGCAAGGAGAGAGGGGTGTGTAGGGGTACGCTTTGCATCTCGTGATCACAGCGCCCCCAGATTCAAAGGAAATATGGAAAAGGGTGTCTGCATGAGATTAAAATTTGGAAAGAACAATTTTGATGGTATCAGAAATGACCTGGCCACTGTGGAATGGGACAGGCTGTTTTCTGGCAAAGGCGTTCTAATAAGCGGGAGACATTCAAAGGTGAAATTTTGAGAGTATAAAGTTTGTATGTGCCTGTCAGTATAAAAGGCAAGGATAACAGGTTTATGGAAACTTGTTTTTTTTTTTGGTTTTGTTTTGTTTTTGATTTTATTTTTAGAGATGTTCAGGCTCTGGCTACGAGATAAAAGGAGTTCCA
This sequence comes from Mobula birostris, assembly GCF_030028105.1. Classification (NCBI taxonomy): domain Eukaryota; kingdom Metazoa; phylum Chordata; class Chondrichthyes; order Myliobatiformes; family Myliobatidae; genus Mobula; species Mobula birostris. The sequence goes on along the minus strand of NC_092382.1, from coordinate 26,746,832 downwards.
TAGTAGGTATAGGCAGGTAGGTAATTATTGAGTAAACGAAATGCAAGGTAACACTTAGGAAGAAATCAAGCCTGCTAAATGAATGCTTTGGGTGAAGGCCAGTACTAACGGATTATACAGGTTAGAACAAAAGGATTGCAAGGGATAACATTGCTCCTCTGAAAGACCAGCACAGTAAACCATACATGGTGCCAACAGAGATGGGGGAGATGGCGAGATGGAAGAGATGGATTTTCTGCATCTGAATTAAATCAGGATATAGATACAGCCTCTGTATAAGCAGTGAGGTCCTGGATCCTATGCGGATTAGAGAGGATCCTTTGTTTCAGGAAGGGTCTAAAACTCTGTGAGAGTTATAAGCAGGTGAGTCTGATATCAGTAGTGGGAAAGATATTGGGAGCGATTCTAAGGGATAGGATATATGGATTATTTGATACACAATCACTGAATATGGATAGTCAGCTTGGCGACGTACGTGGTTTGTGAGGAAAGACGGATGAGTGAGAATGGCGTCAATAAGAGAGAGGTGAGGGAAAGGGTTTGATGGCGGAGTGAAGGTCTGTGGTGTTGATAGTGATGTGACTACAAGGGGGTGGTGAGAAAGGAGGGCCGAAGGTGATGGGTGGCGAGGAGATGGGGCGAGTTGGTAGGGCAGGGTGAGAGCAATAGAGAAGAGAGCAGAGTGAAGGAGTCATGGGTGAGTGAGAGAGGCGCTGAGTCTGGCCAGAACTATGAGACTAACGATTTATTCAACCGCAGTGGCAAGGAAGCTCGTTATGGCTGATCATACCAAGTTCTATTTAAAAAGTTCAAAGAAACATCTAAACAAGCCTGATGCATTTTGAAAACAAGTCATGTGGACTGATGAAGTTAAAATAGAACTTCTTGGTTGCAAAGAGCAAAGGTACGTTTGGAGAAAAAAGGGTGCAGAAGTTCACGAAAAGAACACCTCTCCAACTGTTAAGCATGGGGGTGGATCGATCATGCTTTGGGCTTGTGTTGTAGCCAGTGGCACGGGAAACATTTATTGGTAGAGGGAAGAATGAATTCAATTAAATACCAGCAAATTCTGGAAGCAAACATCACACCATCTGTAGAAAAGCTGAAGATGAAAACAAGGTGGCTTCTACAACAGGATATTGATCCTAAACACGCCTCAAATTCCACAATGGACTACCTCACGAAGGGCAAGCTGAAGGTTTTGCACGGCCCTCACAGTACTCTGAGCTAAACATCATCGAGAATCTGTGGATAGACCTCAAAAGAGCAGTGCGTGCAAGACGGCCCAAGAATCTCACAGAACTAGAAGGATTTTGCAAGGAAGAATGGGCGAAAATCCCCCAAACAAGAATGGAAGGGCTCTTAGCTGGCTACAAAAAGCGGTTACAGACTGTGATACTTGCCAAATGGGGTGTCACTAAGTACTGCCATGCAAGGTGCCCAAACTTTTCCTTCGGCCTTTTTCCTTTTTTGTTATTTTGAAACTGTAAAACACGGAAATAAGAAAATTTTCTTGATTAAAATATTAACGAAATGTGTCATCTTTAACTTTATGCCTTTTGGAAATCAGTTCATCCTTTACTCGCTTAGCTGTTCACAGTAACAGAAATTTTGACCGGGGTGCCCAACCTTTTGCATACCACTCTATATATATTTAAGGCAGAGATTGGTAGTTTCTTGACTGGACGGGGCATGAAGGGGAGGACAGTGGATTTGGAGCTGACAGGAAAAATGGATCAGACACCATGAAATGGTGCATCAGGCCTGACGGGCCAAACGGCCTAAATTCTGCTCCTATATCTTATGGTCTTTTTGCACATGATAAAAGTTTTGTTTAGGGGAATTCTTTGCATCTAGTGATGACAATGCCATTAGATTCAAAGGAAATATGGAAAAGCATAACTCTGTTTCATGGGTTGAGATTCTAAATTGGAGAAAGACCAATGTTCATGGTATCAGAAAGGATCTGGCAACTGTGGATTGGGACAGGCTGTTTTCTGGCAAAGGTGTACATGGTAAATGGGAGACCTTCAAAGGGGAAATTATGAGAGTTCAAAGCTTATACGTGCCTCTCGGAATGAAAGGTCAGTGTACCAGTTTTTGGGAAAGTTGGTTTTCAAGAGATACTGAGGCTGTAGTAAAGAAAAGCACAGCAGGTGTAGATGGGTGGAAACAAATGAGGTATTTATGGAGTCGATGAAATGCAAGACAACACTTAAGAAAGAAACCAAGATGGTTTTAAGACGGCAACAGGTTGCCCTTGCAGACAAGGTGATGGAGAGTCTGTGAAATAACACAGATATTTTAAAAGAATCTGAATCCGAATCACGTTTATTATCACCGACATGTGACGTGAAATCTGTTAACTTAGCAGCAGCAGTTCAATACAATACATAATCTATCAGGGAAAAAATAATAAATAAAATAGTAAACATAATAAATAAACAAGTATTACAATTACAGTATAATATATTGAAAAAGATTGTAAAACCGTGCAGAAACAGAAATACTGTAAAAGGTGAGGTAGTGTCCAAAGGTTCAGTGTCCATTGATAAGTGAGGCAGTGTCCAAAGATTCAACGTCCATTTAGGAATCGGATGGCAGAGGGGACGAGCTGTTCCTGAATCACTGAGTGTGTGTCTTCAGGCTTCTGTACCTCCTACCTGACGGTAACAGTGAGAAACTGGGTACTGGAGGTCCTTAATAATGGACGCTGCCTTTCTGAGACACCGCTCCCTGAAGATGTCCTGGGCACTTTGTAGGCTAGTACCCAGGATAGAGTTCACTATATTTACAAGTTTTTGCAGCTTTTTTCGGTCGTGTGCAGTAGCCCCTCCATACCGGACAGTGATGTAGCCTGTCAGAATGTTCTTCACGGTGCAACTATAGGAGTTTTTTGAGTGTATTTGTTCACAATACGCTCAGAGCAAAATTATTACATGGGACAGATTTGACCCTCTGGATTATCAGAATGGTAATTTATGCCTGGAGACAAATAATTATGGTACAAATCTTAAATGGATATATTTTTTTTTTTGCATCCGTGTTTACGGACACAGAACCTATTGAAGTTAGCCAAAGCAGAAGTAAGGTCATGTAGCCTATAGAGATTTCAGGGGATGAGGTGCTTGCCGACTTGAGGGAACTTAGGGTAGATAAATCTCCAACGGCTGACAAGTCGTTCCCTCGGACCGAGAGGGAGGCCATTGCGGTAATTGCAGGGGTCGTAGCAGGTACATTTAAATAATGCTGAGCAGCAGGTCAGGTACCAGAGAAATACAGGTTAGCTAGTGTTCTTCCACTATTTAATAAAGGATCAAAAATAAGTCAGGAAATCAGGTGTGCATGATATCAATAGTGGTAAAGTTACTGGAAGTCCGGATTTCAAAGTATTTGAACAGACAGGACTGATTAGGATTGTTCAGCATGACTGTGCGATCTGAGCAATCTCACAGCTTTTCCATGAGGTTACGAGGAATGTTGATGAATGAAAGACAGTAGATGCTGTTTACATGAAGCTCAGCAAGGCATTTGCGAAGATCCCATGTGCGAGGTTGATAAAAAAAAAATCAATTGCTTGGCATTTAAATTGAGGTAGAAAACTGGAGTAGACATTGGCGCTGTGGGAGAAGGCAGGGCATGGTCGTACATCGTTGCCTCTCTGGCTGGAGGCCTGTCACCGGTGGAGAGCCGCAGAGATCGGTGCTGGGTCCATTGTTGTTGGTCATCTGAATCAATGATCTGGGTCGTAATGTAGTTAAGTGGATTACCAGATTTGCGGATGGCACCAAGATTGGGATATAGTTGGCAGTGAGGAAAACTATCAGAGCTTTCCGTGCAATTTGGACCGGCTGGGAAAATGAGCTTAAGATGGCAGATGGAATGTAATGCAGGCAGGCATGATATGTAGTTCGGTGGGACAAAACAGGGTAAATCTTACACAGTGAACAGTAGGGCACTGAGGAGTGCGGTAGAATAAAGGGTCCGAGGAATACTGGCCCATTATTTATTGAATCTATCATCACAGGTTGTTGGGGTAGTAAAGAAAGCTTTTGGCACATTGGCTTTTATAAATGACTGCACTGAGGACAGGAGATGGAATGTAACTCTGAAATTGTATAAGACATTGGATTGGCCGAGTTTGCTGATTTGTGTGTATTTCACACAAGGATTTAAATGGGGCAGAGTTTGTTAAGTGTGTCCAGGACGGATTCCTGTCACAGTATATTGACAGGCCAACTAGGGGGGATTCCATACTAGATCTAGTATTAGATAACGAAACGGGTCTGGTCACAGATCTCTCAATGGGTGAGCGTCTGGCGGACAGTGACCACCGCTCCCTGGCCTTTAGCATTATCATGGAAAAGGATAGAATCAGAGAGGACAGGAATTTTTTTTTTAATTGGGAAGGGCAAATTATGAGGCTATAAGGCCAGAAATGTGGGTGTGAATTGGGATGATGTTTTAGCAGGGAAATGTACTATGGACATGTGGTCGATGTTTTGGGATCTCTTGCTGGATGTTAGAGATAAATTTGTCCCGGTGAGGAAGATAAATAATGGTCGGGTGAAGGAACCATGGGTGACAAGTGAGGTGGATAATCTAGCCAGGTTGAAGAAGGTAGCATAAATGAGTTTTGGGAGGCAAGGATCAGATGGGTCTATTGAGGAATATAGGGTAGCAAGAAAGGAGCTTAAGAAGGGGCTGAGAAGAGCAAGAAGGGGGCATGAGAAGGCCTTGGCGAGTAGGGTAAAGGAAAACCCCAAGTCATTCTTCAATTATGTGAAGAACAAAAGGATGACAGGAATGAAGGTAGGACCGATTAGAGATAAAGGTGGGAAGATGTACCTGGAGGCTGTGGAAGAGAGCACTCTTCAGTATTCACCAATGAGAGGGAACTTGATGACAGTGAGGACAATATCAGTGAGGTTGATGTTCTGGAGCATGTTGATATTAAGGGAGAGGAGTTGTTGGAGTTGTTAAAATACATTAGGTCGGATAAATCCCCGGGGCCTGACGGGATATTCCCCAGGCTGCTCCACGAAGCGAGGGAAGAGATTGCTGAGCCTCTGGCCAGGAACTTTATGTCCTCGTTGTCTACGGGAATGGAACCGGAGGATTGGAGGGAGGCGAATGTTGTCTCTTTGTTCAAAAAAGTTAGCAGGGATAGTCCAGGTAATTATAGACCAGTGAGAATTACGTCTGTGGTGGGAAAGTTGTTGGAAAATATTCTTAGAGATAGGATCTATGGGCATTTGGAGAATTATGGTCTCATCAGGGACAGTCAGCATGGCTTTGTGAAGGGCAGATCGTGTCTAACAAGCCTGATAGAGTTCTTTGAGGAGGTGACCAGGCATATAGATGAGAGCAGTGCAGTGGATGTGATCTACATGGATTTTAGTAAAGCATTTGACAAGGTTCCACATGGTAAGCTTATTCAGAATGTCTGAATGCATGGGACCCAGGGAAATTTGGCTAGGTGGATGCAAAATTGACTTACCAGCAGAAGGCAGAGGGACGTGGTGGAAGGAGTACATTCGGACTGAAGGGTTGTGACTAGTGGTGTCCCACAAGGATCTGTTCTGGGACCTGTATTTTTCCAGATTTTTATTAACGACCTTGAGTTGGTGTAGAAGGGCGGGTTTGACCCCAGCATCTGCAGATTATTTTGTGTTTAAGAAGAGTGGGTTTGCAAGTTTGCAGGCGACACAAAGGTTGGTGGTATTGTAGATAGTGTAGAGGATTGTCGAAGATTGCAGAGAGACATTGATAGGATGCAGAAGTGGGCTGAGAAGTGGCAGATGGAGTTCAACCTGGAGAAGTGTGAGGTGGTACACGTTGGAAGGACAAACTCCAAGGCAGAGTACAAAGTAAGTGTCAGGATACTTGGTAGTTTGGAGGAGCAGAGAGATCTGGGGGTACATGTCCACAGATCCCTGAAAGTTGCCTCACAGGTATATTGGGTAGTTAAGAAACCTTATGAGATGTTAGCTTTCATAAGTCGAGGGATAGAGTTTAAGAGTCGCGATGTAATGATGCAGCTCTATAAAACTCTGGTTAGACCAAACTTGGAGTACTGTGCGCAGTTATGGTCGCCTCACCATAGGAAGGATGTGGAGGCATTGGAAAGGGTACAGAGGAGACTTACCAGGATACTGACTGGTTTAGAGAGTATGGATTATGATCAAAGATTAAGGGAGCTGGGGCTTTACTCTTTGGAGAGAAGGAGGATGAGAGGAGACATGATAGATGTATACAAGCTATTAAGAGGAATAGACAGATTGGATAGACAGCGCCTCTTCCCCAGGGCAATACAAGAGAATATATCTTTAAGGTAAGGGGTGGGAAGTTCAAGGGGGATATTAGAGGAAGGTTTTTAACTCAGAGAATGGTTGGTGCGTGGAATGCACTGCCTGAGTCAGTGGTGGTGGCAGATACACTGGTGAAGTTTAAGAGACTACTAACCAGGTACATGGAGGAATTTAAATTGGGAGGTTATATGGCAGGTAGGGTTTGAGGGTCGGCACAACATTGTGGGCCGAAGGGCTTGTAATGTGCTGTACTATTCTATGTTCTATGTTCTATGTTCTGGTCACCTACGTACAGATAAGATGTAAATAGTGTTGAACAAATACAGAAAAAAGATGTAAGGTTGTTGCTGGGTCTGGACAGACTGAGTTATGAGGAGAGATTGAAGAGTTTAGGACTTTATTCCTCGGAAAGTAGACAGTTGAGATGAGATTTGAACCAGGTATACAACATTATGGGGGGTAGAGATGAGATGAATGCAAGTAGAGATCATGGGTTACGGGTTAAGGTTGAAAGTTAAGGTGAAAAGTTTAAGTGAAATGTGAGGGAAATATTCTTTACACAGAAGGTCGTGAGAGTGTGGAACGAGCTGGCAGCTACAAATGTTACATGCGAGCTCGATTTCAATGTTTAAGAGAAGTTTGGATGGTAGGTGTATGGTGGGCCATTACCCCTGGGCTGGTCGATGGGAGTAGGCTGGTTAAGTGCTCGGCCGTAGGCCCTGTTTTTGTGAATGGACTGCTGAAGGGTCTCGGCACAAAACGTCGACTGTGCTCTTTTCCATAGATGTTGCGGCGCCTGCTGATTCCTGCAACAGTCTGGTATTGTTTCCATGACCCTATGACTTATTCGTCACTGATTCATAACACTGACAACGCGTTGATTAAATAAAGATGCGAAATAAATATCAGTTGAACTATTCAACACCTTAATTCCCCAAGAATATTCCAACAGTGTAGATAGGTTTGAAGCCGTTTCACATTGCATTGCCCGCTGCCCCACACGTTTCCTCTCGCAGATCTTTCATAACCACGGTAACAAACAAGGTGCCGGATGAACTCAGCCGCTTCGGCAGCATCTATGGAACTGAATAATAAATGGACGTTTCGTGCTGAGACACCTCAGTGGTATTGGAAAGGAATGAGGAAGAGGCCAGATAATCCATTTGGAAGATGCGGGCTGTTGTTCTGTTTGGCTCTGAGCTCCGGGTCTGCGTGCCAGCAGCTGCCAGTCCGCGCACATTCCCCAGAACAGGGAGCGTCCTTTAATCAGCTTGACAATTCACTCTCATGCGGGTTTGAAATAAGAAGTCACATCAGTATTTTATTTGACTATCTCTGCTGCACGGTAATGCGACAGAATCTTTAACATGATTTAAAGAAAATTACCCAGCGTCGTGAACCCACAACATTTGCTGCGAGTTTACAGCATTTTATGTTCACCTCAAGCTCGCATCATCTGCTGCTGTTTTAAAAATTACTTTTCACGATGCCTATGAATAAATCAAACTAAATAAGACATTCCCCATCATAAAGAACATTATCAGGTATCTGGAACCTGGACTATTCCAAATCAGTTGTCAATAAACTTTTAAATGGGGTTAATGTACAGGAGAGAGTGAGGGGAATGGGCACAGTGATGTGGATGGTCAGGGGGTGCGCACAGTGAGGGGAATGGGCACAGTGATGTGGATGGTCAGGGGGTGCGCAGAGTGAGGGGAATGGGCACAGTGATGTGGATGGTCAGGGGGTGCGCAGAGTGAGGGGAATGGGCACAGTGATGTGGATGGTCAGGGGGTGAGCAGGGGGAGGGGAAGGTGCACAGTGATGTGGATGGTCAGGGGGTGAGCAGGGGGAGGGGAAGGTGCACAGTGATGTGGATGGTCAGGGGGTGAGCGGGGGAGGGGAATGGGCACAGTGATGTGGATGGTCAGGGGGTGAGCAGGGGGAGGGGAAGGTGCACAGTGATGTGGATGGTCAGGGGGTGAGCGGGGGAGGGGAAGGTGCACAGTGATCTGGATGGTCAGGGGGTGAGCAGAGTGAGGGGAAGGTGCACAGTGATGTGGATGGTCAGGGGGTGAGCAGGGGGAGGGGAAGGTGCACAGTGATGAGGATGGTCAGGGGGTGAGCAGGGGGAGGGGAAGGTGCACAGTGATGTGGATGGTCAGGGGGTGAGCAGGGGGAGGGGAAGGTGCACAGTGATGTGGATGGTCAGGGGGTGAGCAGGGGGAGGGTAAGGTGCACAGTGATGTGGATGGTCAGGGGGTGAGCAGGGGAAGGGGAAGGTGCACAGTGATGTGGATGGTCAGGGGGTGAGCAGGGGGAGGGGAAGGGGCAGAGTAATGTGGATGGTCAGGGGGTGAGCAGGGGGAGGGGAAGGTGCACAGTGATGTGGATGGTCAGGGGGTGAGCAGGGGGAGGGGAAGGTGCACAGTGATGTGGATGGTCACGGGGTGAGCAGGGGGAGGGGAAGGGGCAGAGTAATGTGGATGGTCAGGGGGTGAGCAGGGGGAGGGAAAGGTGCACAGTGATGTGGATGGTCAGGGGGCAGGGGGAGGGGAAGGTGCACAGTGATGTGGATGGTCAGGGGGTGAGCAGGGGGAGGGGAAGGTGCACAGTGATGTGGAAGGTCAGGGGGTGAGCAGGGTGAGGGGAAGGTGCACAGTGATGTGGATGGTCAGGGGGTGAGCAGGGGCAGGGGAAGGTGCACAGTGATATGGATGTTCAGGGGGTGAGCAGGGGGAGGGGAAGGGGCACAGTGATGCGGATTGTCAGGGGGTGAGCAGGGGGAGGGGAAGGTGCACAGTGATGTGGATGGTCAGGGGGTGAGCAGGGGGATGGGAAGGTGCACAGTATTGTGGTTGGTCAGGGGGTGAGCAGGGGCAGGGGAAGGTGCACAGTGATGTGGATGGTCAGGGGGTGAGCAGAGTGAGGGGAAAGGGCACAGTGATGTGGATGGTCAGGGGGTGAGCAGGGGGAGGGGAAGGTGCACAGTGATGTGGATGGTGAGGGGATGAGCAGGGGGAGGGGAAGGTGCACAGTGATGCGGTTGGTCAGGGGGTGAGCAATGGGAGGGGAAAGGGCACAGTGATGTGGATGGTCAGGGGGTGAGCAGGGGGAGGGGAAGGGGCAGAGTGATGTGGATGGTCAGGGGGTGAGCAGGGGGAGGGGAAGGTGCACAGTGATGTGGATGGTCAGGGGGTGAGCAGGGGGAGGGGAAGGTGCACAGTGATGTGGATGGTCAGGGGGTGAGCAGGGGAAGGGGAAGGTGCACAGTGATGTGGACGGTCAGGGGGTGAGCAGGGGGAGGGGAAGGTGCACAGTGATGTGGATGGTCAGGGGGTGAGCAGGGGGAGGGGAAGGTGCACAGTGATGTGGATGGTCAGGGGGTGAGCAGTGTGAGGGGAAGGTGCACAGTGATGTGGATGGTCAGGGGGTGAGCAGGGGCAGGGGAAGGTGCACAGTGATGTGGATGGTCAGGGGGTGAGCAGTGTGAGGGGAAGGTGCACAGTGATGTGGATGGTCAGGGGGTGAGCAGGAGGAGGGGAAGGGGCACAGTGATGTGGATGGTCAGGGGGTGAGCAGGGGGAGGGGAAGGGGCACAGTGATGTGGATGGTCAGGGGGTGAGCAGGGTGAGGGGAAGGTGCACAGTGATGTGGATGGTCAGGGGGTGAGCAGGGGGAGGGGAAGATGCACAGTGATGTGGATGGTCAGGGGGTGAGCAGGGGGAGGGGAAGGTGCACAGTGATGTGGATGGTCAGGGGGTGAGCAGGGGGAGGGTAAGGTGCACAGTGATGTGGATGGTGAGGGGATGAGCAGGGGGAGGTGAAGGTGCACAGTGATGTGGATAGTCAGGGGGTGAGCAGGGGAGGGGAAGGTGCACAGTGATGTGGATGGTCAGGGTGTGAGCAGGGTGAGGGGAAGGGGCACAGTGATGTGGCTGGTCAGGGGGAGGGGAAGATGCACAGTGATGTGGATGGTCAGGAGGTGAGCAGGGGGAGGGGAAGGTGCACAGTGATGTGGATGGTCAGGGTGTGAGCAGGGTGAGAGGAAGGGGCACAGTGATGTGAATGGTCAGGGGGAGGGGAAGGTGCACAGTGATGTGGATGGTCAGGGGGTGAGCAGGGGGAGGGGAAGGTGCACAGTGATGTGGATGGTCAGGGGGTGAGCAGGGGCAGGGGAAGGTGCACAGTGATGTGGATGGTCAGGGGGTGAGCAGTGTGAGGGGAAGGTGCACAGTGATGTGGATGGTCAGGGGGTGAGCAGGAGGAGGGGAAGGGGCACAGTGATGTGGATGGTCAGGGGGTGAGCAGGGGGAGGGGAAGGGGCACAGTGATGTGGATGGTGAGGGGGTGAGCAGGGTGAGGGGAAGGTGCACAGTGATGTGGATGGTCAGGGGGTGAGCAGGGGGAGGGGAAGGTGCACAGTGATGTGGATGGTCAGGGGGTGAGCAGGGGGAGGGGAAGGTGCACAGTGATGTGGATGGTCAGGGGGTGAGCAGGGGGAGGGTAAGGTGCACAGTGATGTGGATGGTGAGGGGATGAGCAGGGGGAGGTGAAGGTGCACAGTGATGTGGATGGTCAGGGGGTGAGCAGGGGGAGGGGAAGGTGCACAGTGATGTGGATGGTCAGGGTGTGAGCAGGGTGAGGGGAAGGGGCACAGTGATGTGGATGGTCAGGGGGTGAGCAGGGGGAGGGGAAGGTGCACAGTGATGTGGATGGTCAGGGGGTGAGCAGTGTGAGGGGAAGGGGCACAGTGATGTGTATGGTCAGGGGGTGAGCAGGGGGAGGGGAAGGTGCACAGTGATGTGGATGGTCAGGGGGTGAGCAGGGGGAGGGGAAGGTGCACAGTGATGTGGATGGTCAGGGGGTGAGCAGAGTGAGGGGAAGGTGCACAGTGATGTGGATGGTGAGGGGATGAGCAGGGGAAGGGGAAGGTGCACAGTGATATGGATGGTGAGGGGGTGAGCAGGGTGAGGGGAAGGTGCACAGTGATGTGGATGGTCAGGGGGTGAGCAGTGTGAGGGGAAGGGGCACAGTGATGTGTATGGTCAGGGGTGAGCAGGGGGAGGGGAAGGGGCACAGTGATGTGGATGGTCAGGGGGTGAGCGGGGGAGGGGAAGGTGCACAGTGATGTGGATGGTCAGGGGGTGAGCAGGGGGAGGGGAAGGTGCACAGTGATGTGGATGGTCAGGGGGTGAGCAGGGGGAGGGGAAGGTAATCAGTGATGTGGATGGTCAGGGGGTGAGCAGAGTGAGGGGAAGGTGCACAGTGATGTGGATGGTCAGGGGGTGAGCAGGGTGAGGTGAAGGTGCACAGTGATGTGGATGGTCAGGGGGTGAGCAGTGTGAGGGGAAGGTGCACAGTGATGTGGATGGTCAGGGGGTGAGCAGGGTGAGGGGAAGGCCAGGGTCTGGGTGTGCAATTTGGAGAGGGGAAAGCTGAAGATGTGTTTCACTGTTTGGGGCAGGTAGAGTAAGGAAGAGTGGGGGGGCGAAAGCGAGAGAGAGAGCTAGAGAGAGATGGAAAGAGAGCAGAGAATGAGAGGTGAGGAGAGGGAAAGGGAAAAGGACGAGATGGGGAGAGACTGTTAGAGGAGCAGATTGTGAGAGAAAGGTACTGAAGGATGGTGAGAGGGTGAGTGAGAGAGGTAGAGAGCCTAGAAGTGGAATAGTAGAGAGAGAAGTAGAGTAAAAGGGGCAGAGGGGAGGGAGTAAGGAGTAGGGAGAGAGTGAGGAATCATAAGGTTAAGTATGATTCCCCCAGTTTTGGGAGAATATTCATTTTTAATGGATATTGAATCATGTTAAAGAGAAAAATTGAGGTGTCTGGCATGTAGAGGCAGGCGGGAATAAATAAGATACTTATGGAGTACAGAAAATTCCAGAGAACACTTAAGAAAGAAACGAGGACGGCTATAAGAAGGTACGAAGTTTCCCTAGCAGACTAGGTGACGGAGAATCCTAAGGGATTCCACAGGTATTTTAAGAACAGCGGGATTGCAAGGGACAAAATTCACCTTCTGAATTTTCAGTATGGCAAGTAAGGCGTGGAGGCAAAAAAGATAGGGGGATTCTTAAATTGAGTTTTTACATTTGTATTTCCTCGGGAAATGGATAGAATCTGGACAGGTGAGACAAAGCAACAGTAGGTCATGGACGTGATAGAGTTTACAAAGGCGGACGTGATTGCTAACTTGAGGCAAATTAGAGTGGATAAATCCCCAGCGGCTGGGGACGCCAGACCCCAAGAGAGGCAAGTGTGGAAATTGCAGGGACGTAGCCAATATATTAAAATTATGTTCAGCGACGGGTGAGGTACCAGAGGATTGGACGATAGCTAACTTTTGATCCGCTATTTAAGAAATCTTCCAAAATATTAAGCAGGAAATTTTAGGTCGGTGCGCCTGACATCAGTAGTGGGAAAGTTATTGATAGGAGCGGCTATATGAGTACTTGAGGACAGATCAGGAATTGTCAGCAATACTTTGTGTTTTCCAGGCCACCTTACAGATTTGCTCGAGGAAGTTACGAGGAATGTTACCAGAACAGTTAATGAAGGCAAGGCAGTCGATGTTGTCTACTTTGCATTTGACAAGTTCCTGCGTGAGAGGTTGATCGATCAGGAAGATTAATTCGCTTGGCATTCAGAGTGAGGTAATAAATGACAGTAGACATTGACATTGTGGGAGAAGGCAGAGAGTGATAATTGATGGCTGTCTCTCCTATGTCGGCCTGTGTCTAGTGGAATACCACAGGGATCGCTGCTGGTCCATTGCTGTTTGTCATGGATATCAATGATTTGGTCGACAGTATGGTTAATTGAAATAGCACGTTTGCGGATGACACCAAGATTGGGGGTATAGATTACACCGAAGAAGCCTATTAGCTTGCAGTGGGATCTGGACCAGCAGGAAAAGTCGGCTGAAAATGGCGGATTGAATTTAATGCTGACAAGTCTGAGGTGTTGCTCTTCGGTAGGATCAGCCAGGGTAGTTCTTACACAGTGAGCGGTCGGGCACTGAGGTGTGCGATGGAGCAAAGGCGAATGGAATACAGCTCCATATTTCATTGAAAGTGGCGGCAAACCTTGATTCGGTAGTAAATAAATCTTCTGGCACATTGACCTTCATAAGTTATTCAGTACAGGAGATTGCATGTTATGTTAAATTTGCATAAGTTTATGAGGCCTATTTCGGAGTATTGAGTGCAGTTTGCGTCACCTACCCACGGGAAAGATTTAAATAAGGTTAACAGAGTACAGTGAACATTTACAAGGATGTTGCCGTGATTCGAAAACTTGAGTTATAAAGGAAGATTGAATAGGTTACGACTTTGTTCCTTGGAACGCAGAAGATTTGGGGGAGATTTGATCGAGGTCTACACAATCATGAGGGATATAGATAGGGTGGATGGCGTAGAGGGATGGGGAGAGTGAGGGTTAGGTGAGGGGATGGAGGGGAGTGACACTCCGATTTTTAAATCAGCAGACAATTCTCTCCCTGGCGCTCATTCTCGATCAGTGCCTCACTCTCTCCCAGGCGGCCATTCTGACAACAGTTCCTACTTAAGTTATTGCATCACTTCCTCGACAGCGCCCATTTTCAAAAACCCACAAAACTTCTGGCCATTTGGAACAGATGACTTTTAAGAGAAACAAATTCCACAAGTATTTCCGGCGGGTTGCGTTTCAAAAATCACTGCTTATGAAATGAAACCCACTGTTAACCGTGGGCGAGGGAGGTTCTTGTGACAATAGTTGTCCGGATGGAAATGCAATAATCCTTAGTACACGTATGTTACTAAATTCCCCTGAATTGAGAAGTGCTGAGAAAATCCTTGACCAGTTGAGTGTGAATACATACAGCCGAACTTGTTTGGTTTAATTTCAGCTGAAAGACAGCTCTCTGTACCTGAACGGGTGAGGGACGTTTGAGCTGAAAATATAACTACGCGATCAGACCCTCCCAGACCCCGGGCTGGATCAAATTCGCAGCCTGGGACTCGCTGAGTTAAACAGAGAAACTCCGCCCCACTGGTCACGATGAAAGAAAAAGGAGAGATCTACCCGGAAATCCGGACAGAAAGGTTAACGCAGCCGGTTTGTTGTCCTCTTTATGGTTGCTACATTGATCCCACTCCCGCCTCCTCCCGCTGTCAGACCCGTCCTGGGCCGGTGAGAGTTAGTGTGACCCGGACTACGGCAGTCCCGCTCTACCCCGGCTCACCCGGCCCTGTCCATCTGTAATGAGCGACGGACACATCACAGCCGAGTGGGCTCGGGAGCAGCAGCTCAGACTCAACTCTCCGTACAGGGTGAGAACACCGGTGCAGGAACATTGTCGATCACCCGGGTAGTCAGACTGTGATTTCCCGGGACCACACTGAACGCCGTCGGGTTACAACATCAGAGGTAAGTGTTGTCTATGATTCTAAACGACTATTCAGTGTTGACAGCAATGCTCGGCTTTGGTCGGGATCGAGAGTGAATTTAGTGGGAGAAGGGAGTCCTGACATGTTCATGTTAACGAGTCAACTACTGTCCAAATGGATTAAGAGAAACGACATCGTTTCCGTCAACCAGAAATATACTCCAGGGTGATTTCTACTGAGTGCGAGCAGAAGGCATCTTTCACCCCGGTAGTGACATATAGAAACATAGAAAATAGGTGCAGGAGTAGGCCATTCGGCCCTTCGAGCCTGCACCGCCATTTATTATGATCATGGCTGATCATCCAAGTCAGAACCCCGCCCCAGCCTTCCCTCCATACCCCCTGACCCCCGTGGCCACAAGGGCCATATCTAACTCCCTCTTAAATATAGCCAATGAACTGGCCTCAACTGTTTCCTGTGGCAGAGAAACATCCCATGGGACAGTGACCCGTCACTGAGCTCTCTGAAACAAGAGAAAATCAGCAAATGCTGGAAATCCGATCAACACACATAAAATGCCAGAAGAACTCTACAAGCCAGGCAGCATCTATGGAAAAGAGTACAGTCGGCCTTCGAGACCCCAGCTAGTATACTTTACATCGCCTCATTGGTTCTATCGCTCTTCCCTGTAGCGGAAAGAGTTGAACTTTCTTCACGCTTGAATGACAGTGTTTTGCCGAACTGGTTTGGATTTGATTTCAGCGGAACGGCCGCTCCCTGCTCTGAGGAATGCGGAGGGACAGGCATCTGCTTGCTCGCAGACCCTGATCACCGAGTCTCACAGAACAACAAGTCGCACCTTCCAAATCAGTCAATCATCTGCCCGCTTCCCCTTTCCAGTCCAGTCCTGATGAAGGGACTCGGTCCGCAACGTCTTCTGTTTACACCCATCCATAGAGCAGCCTGACCTGCTGAGTTCCTCCAGTGTTGTGTGTTGCCATGGTTACGGGAGATCCGTGTGGGGCGGTGGGAGAGATTATTTGTAAGAAAAGATACACGGCATCAACACTGTCAGAATATTCTGGGGAATTATGTTGAGAATAATTCAGCTTCTGATATTTATTTCGGAACTTTATTTCCAAACAACCAGTTGTCTGTGCATTGGATCAGCGATCAAGGAGATATTTGTTATTAAGCTACTTCTGGCTGTGGTGCCTTTTGTGTTCCAACTGTTGCCTGGTTGCATGGCTTACGTTTACCACGGGTTAGGTAAAGATTAAGATCAACTCTAGAACAATGGCCTCCTGTTACAAAGCAAGGGTGCGGGAGCGGTACAGCAAACACATCTTCCGTTTTCAGAGTTTCTTATATCAGACGAATACATTTATTGTTCCTGTGTCGATTGTGAGCAATTTAAACTCTTCCTCTCAACAGCCAGTGTAAGCAAAGACTGTTTAAGGCCAAGATCCTTCATAAACAGTGGGTTTGAAGTATTACAGGGATGGACATGAGGGAATACGTAATGAAATTTTAGATCTGATCAGCCATGATTTCATGATCTGCTGCAGCAGTTTCGAGGGGTGGTGTGGTCCAGTTATGCGTGTTGCTATGTTACTAGAAATACTCTGACAGTTTAATTAGCGTAAATTGGTATGACTGCATGCGAAGGGAGGCATGATTTTATTTTGTATTTGAACTGAAATCAGACACTAATTATCTATGTCCAGCTTTGTGGGTTATTTATGTGCCCCAGCTGCGTTAGGGGGTCGGATTTATGACTAACTCGGTGAGCTGAACATCACGGTATCGGACCGAGAGACACGCTCCCCGTTCCCTGTTAATCCCGCTGCAGATTCCCTGGGGCTCTCGTGCTCCAGCTCACCGCCCCGCCCCGCCCACTGCCCGACACGCGCGCTCTCGCGGAGCTCGTTAGCCTCGCGCTCCTGGGCTCACGATGAGACAAGTGAAGAAAACTTATTTTTTTTAAATATTTTATTTGGGAACAGAAAGAACAGAGCAGTGGGCTATCCATGCATCTCTGAGGTGGACCAGTGTTGATCATCAATAATGAGTTGTTATTTCCGAAGGGCACTGCCTATGTTCTCACGGTCAGTCAGACAACGAGGTACAGAGAGCCAGATTTTGAAGATTGTTATTTGAAATATTGGCATGATTATATTGAACGCCTATCTGTAATCAATAAAAGACAGCCTGATGTAGGTATTGACATTGTCCATGTGATCCAAGGACGAGTGAGTAGCCATTAAGACTGCATCCACTGCTGACCCATCACAGCGGTATCATATTGCAGCACATCTAGGTCGTTGCTCAGACAGAAGTTGATTTTCGCCATGACCAATCACTCCAAACACTTCCTGACATAGATGTGAGTTGAACTGGATGATATTTGTTCAGATAGGTCACCAGAACACTTGTGCTAGTTGATTGGCACAGGATTTCAATGCCCTACCCAGTAACCCAGCAGGGTCTGATGCCTTGCGAGAGTTCAACTTCTTGAAAAAGGATCTGAGGTCTGGCTTTGAGACAGATCACAAGGCAATCGGGTACTGCAGGGACATCGTTTTATAACTGAAAAAGTCTAACGATATCGGAGAATCCCTCACTGCAGTCATTTTTGCGAAAGAAGATTCTCTGTAAATAACTGGAAGTGCGGCTACGGGCCTGGTCTGCTGATATGATTGAAACGCAGAGGCCTGAGACCTCACTCTCAGCATCCTGCTGTCTAGTATACGGTCTCTGGAAAATGCACCTGAAGACTCTAGAGCAAGACAGCGCTATCAGATGGTCATTAGGGCTGCTGTATACTTTACCTTACGGTGACTTGGCTCATCTCCGCTGTTTTGGACGCAGAACTGCAGCCTAATGGCCACACCATTCTCCGCAAAGACCGGGCAGATAGAGGAAGTGGAGCATGTTTATGATTAACTCATCTTGATGCACAGATGTATCAGTTCTGTCTCTATCCTGTCCACCTGAACTAGAACATTTAGCGGCCAAATGCAGTCCATTTTATCAGCTGAGGGAGTTTCTCGCCATCATGCTAGTAGTGGTGTACATTCGAACTCAAGCGAACATCAGCCAGGCACTGGAGGAGCAAAGCTCCATGATCAGCAAGCTAGAAACCGCACAACCTGATGCTTTCCCTCTCATTGCCGGGGGTTGTAGTTTGGGGTTGAGAGTAAGGGTTGTGTACAACCAGGCCAGCTTGACTAAGTCTCTGACCAACTACCAACAACATATCACTCGTGAACCCATAGGAGGCAACGCATGTAACTACTGTTGTACCATGTTCATGAACGCTTGCAATACCATCCTACACCCACACTTTTGAAAGCCTGGTAACTTGACTGGATTTCTATTCCCGGCACAGGGGCAGAGACTAAAGACCACAGCCCCAGTGCTGAGGACCAAGAAGGTCGCAGTTGTTACCAAGACCTGTGTAGATTAGTGTGGGTCTTGGAGATCTTGCTGGACACTAACCAAATCAAATGCCGTGGATGAACCAGGACACTGGCAGTCTGCTGAGGACTAAACCTGTGGCCTTCAAGACCAGTAATCCGGAGCTATACAATAAATCCAGGTATGGCCTGCGGAAAACAATTTTAAGAGTATATAAATAATTCTGACTAAAGTTAGAGACCGAATCAGATAAACAGAATCGGATTCCCCATCTGGGGGAAGTTGGGGGAGGGGGTGTTTGAGAATGGGGTTCCCCACTGACGGGTGAATGAGCTTCATGCGGTTGGTGCAGATGAGTTGACAGAATTATTGGCGAGAAGCTGAAGGAGGCAACTTGGCCCATCGAGTTTATGGCATCTCAGGGTCGGGATCCCAGTCGCCCAGTCCCCCTCCTCGTCTCTCTTGGCCCGTCGAGTTTATGACATCTCAGGGTCGGGATCCAGTCGCCCAGTCCCCCTCCTCGTCTCTCTTGGCCCGTCGAGTTTATGATATCTCAGGGTCGGGATCCAGTCGCCCAGTCCCCCTCCTCGTCTCTCTTGGCCCGTCGAGTTTATGACATCTCAGGGTCGGGATCCAGTCGCCCAGTCCCCCTCCTCGTCTCTCTTGGCCCGTCGAGCTTATGACATCTCAGGGTCGGGACCCAGTCACCCAGTCCCCCTCCTCGTCTCTCTTGGCCCGTCGAGTTTATGGCATCTCAGGGTCGGGATCCCAGTCGCCCAGTCCCCCTCCTCATCTCTCTTGGCCCATCGAGTTTATGACATCTCAGGGTCGGGATCCAGTCGCCCAGTCCCCCTCCTCGTCTCTCTTGGCCCTACCACTGCTTCTCGCCAAGTACTTCCTACTCTTCTGAAGCATCTTCCCCTCTCCTGCCCCTCCCTCACTCAGCCCCATATACAGCCCGCAGTTGAACCCCACTGCCCGTCCTTGGATGAATGAGAGGCCCCGGAGTCACTTAGGGTCTCTATTTGAGGGTCACTTAAGGTCCCGTCAGTGTCTGCCTGTCTGTCATTCTCCCACTATCCCTTTCCATTTGTGTATTTCCCTCTCTCCGTCTGTCCCTCTGTGTGTGTGTGTGTGTGTGTGTGTGTGTGTGTGTGTGTGTGTGTATTTCTGCCTGGCTGTTTCTCTCTGTCGCTCTCTGTCTTTGTCTCTCTTTTCCTTTCTTTTTGTGACTTTCACTGTCTTTTCCAGAAGCGAATGAAATGTATCCCTTAGATTCCCCCCCCCCCGCCCCCCACAATTTATATGCCATGGAGGAAAGTGCATTTTCATTCCTGACTTGCCTGTACTTCCCTTCCGAAACATCAGACAAACATTGTCTATTCTGACATGCATAATGGCACATTCAACTAAACCTGCGACCTGATAACTCACTGAGCTGCAGGTCACGGCCTTTGCTCTGATGCGCGGATAGGAGGGTTAATGGCGACAGTCTCGTTTGTTACTGGCACCAACGTAATAGCGGTAACTTGTCCGAGTTGTTCTGTTTGTAAAACAAAATGTGTGTGTGACAGAGAACAAGCCCTGTACTAAGGACCAGGTCACGGAGAGATCCAATGATAAAGTC
Organism: Mobula birostris; assembly: GCF_030028105.1. Taxonomy (NCBI): domain Eukaryota; kingdom Metazoa; phylum Chordata; class Chondrichthyes; order Myliobatiformes; family Myliobatidae; genus Mobula; species Mobula birostris. The sequence goes on along the minus strand of NC_092382.1, from coordinate 26,727,105 downwards.
GTGGGTTCACTCGGAATTGATTAATCTTTAACCGGGGCTGATTAATCTTTACCTGCTGAGCCACTAGCTCAGTCTCGCATAGGTCAGTGTGAGAACAGGACCTGGAGGCGCTCTGAAAGGTAGGAACCAGGATATACTGAACAATAAATATCAAAAAGGCATTCTCGCCACTATTTGTTTGAATTAGTATTTTTGTGGTTCAATACAAGCGTTGGGGGGTAGGGTGTGGACATACGCGTCTTTACTTCTGCTGTCTCTGTTCAATATAACCACAGCCAACGTTGTTCTGAGTTGTCGCTGGCGTTTAGAATCTAACAGTGAACTGGTCTCATGGTGAATAGTAAATCAAAACGACAGCACCAACCGGACCGAACCAGGTTGTGAGTTGTGATTCCTCTCTGGAGCAGATTAAACATTTGGAGAGAAATGTGATCATTGGTCCCGGACGCTGAAGTAGTAATTCTGGCTCGAACATTTGGAAATTTCCGGAAATATTTGCTTCAGTGTGCTTTGTGTTGGACAATAGAAGCATTATGAGTATTGGGTGGGACGTGACTTGCTGATTAGGGTGAAGCCCAGGTTTATCGGTGTATTATCAGGTGAACATTTCTCAGGGTGTGTTCACTTACTGCTTGAACCCATGAAATCCAGGTGTTTGGACTCGCTGGACACAGAATCAAGATAAGCACAAGGTAAGGACAGAGACTGTACTGAATGGACAATGTTGTGGGGTTTTAATACGCGCATATCTACCAGTTCAATATTCGCTTTTGAAATCGCTCTGTTTTACGGATCTGTATGTGTGTCTGTTTTGCTTTTCTGTATGTTTTTTTTAATCAAAGACTAGGTACAGCTGGCAGAGATATTTCAAATAAAACTTCCTGAATCTCACTGGCTGTTGATTAAAATATCGATGTCGACACAGCGGGCACTTAGTCATAGTCATTGTCATAGTTATACTTTACTGATCCCGGGGGAAAATTGGTTTTCGTTGCATTTGCACCATAAATAATAAATAGTAATAGAACCATAAATAGTTAAATAGTAATATGTAAATTATGCCAGTAAATTATGAAATAAATCCAGGACCAGCCTATTGACTCAGGGTGTCTGACCCTCCAAGGGAAGAGTTGTAAAGTTTGATGGCCACAGGCAGGAATGACTTCCTATGATGCTCTGTGCTGCATCTCGGTGGAATGAGTCTCTGGCTGAATGTACTCCTGTGCCCACCAGTACATTATGTAGTGGATGGGAGACATTGTCCAAGATGGCATGCAACTTGCAGGTTGTGATTCCTCTCTGGTGCAGATGAACATTTCTGGAGAAGCATCGCTATCAGCACCGATGTATTGATTCTCAAGCAGTTTACACGTTAGAAAGGCATACTCATGCAAAATGAGTTTTTTTTTTTGTGTGTGTGTTTATTTGGAATATTTCCGTGTCAGGGATCAGGTGGAGGGATGATACTGGGCAGAGTGTAAGTATATTTTATGACAGTGTGAACTGATCTATACCAGGGTGTGCTTTCTCACTGTCAGGATCAGGATTGAACGGGAATTCTCCCCACAGCCCAAAGTAAGGACTCGTAGCATACTGTCCACTATTATGGTGTTTCATCCCGTCAAATTATTGTCCCTGTATTTGCGATTGCAAGCACAGATATCCACATTTTACCAAAAATACGTATTGGAAGTTCTGGAAATGAAATCAACAAACTGATTGCATGTGTAGTAGGGAAGTAGGTAGTGTAATGGAACAGCGGCCTCTAGGAGTACAGGGCGGGTTGAAAGAGTTTTGCTCACCGGCCATTATCAGTCAGTATATAGAGTACAGAGTTTGCGGCATCATGTGCAGTTGAGGCTGTGCTTGGAGTACCACCGCAGAGTTTGTTGCGCCGTTATAGAAAAGTTGTGATTAAACTAGAATGAGTTTAGAGATGATTTTCGATGATGTTGCCAAGACTAAAGGCCTGAGAATGAGCAGTGACTTTTCAGAAATGTTTACAATTATGAGAGTCAGAAATAAGGTCAGTGTCAAGTGTTTTCCTGAGGGCAGGGGAGACCAATTGCAGGGAAATTGATTTTGCAAGTGAGAGGAAGTTTTAAAAGGGACATGAGCAGCAACGTTCTCAAGCAGAGGATGGTGATTATTTGCAGTGTGCTACCAAAGGAAGTGAATAAGGCGGGGACAAGATTATTATTGAAGGAGCAGTTGCAATGAGTGGATGGAGTGAAGTGACCAAAAGGGATATTGACACGTCATAGGAAATCGGGACCATCTCAGTAGGCACTGTGTTCGGCATGAATTCGTCGGGCCGAACGATTTGTTTCCATGCTGCATTGCTCTGTGTCTCTATCAGTAGGATGCACCAGATATTACTGAACAGGCGTACATAGGTGGTGCGGAAGTTGATGTTAACGGGGAATGTTTGGTGCCTAAGACAACTGCTGCTCTGATACAGGGGAGGGGGATACTGTCATATTTACACATTCATCATAATCTCTCTGACTCATTGTCTCCTTGTATGTAATGCAGAGCGTCACCAGCAGGTGGAGCTTTCCGGCACCGCGACCAAAGTTTAAACAAGAAGACGACAATCATCAATCGTCAGTCACAATCAGAATGGACACAGGTATGATTATAATTAATCATTCTAATTATTTTAATTAAACTTCGGTCCTCATGGTGTACAATAGTTCAAATGAAAAAAATTATACAGGCGCTAACAGGGCACAGAAGATTTCATCAAATGTGGTCATTGCTACCAGTAGTAAAACAGACTTGAGTTATAGGTCAATCCAACAGTTCCAGGGCAGGGACCTGACACCGGTGACCGGGTCTCTGCAACTGAATATGATGCTGTTAGCTCAGACGGTGTTCACAGAGGAACAGAGACAAAATTATGTGGGCAAGCTAATCACCCAGATTGTATGTTGCCTCCTAGGTACCAGGGTCAGATCTGAAACAGGAGATAAATCTGCAGATGCTGGAAATCACATAAAACGTTGGAATAACTCAGCAGGCCAGACAGCATCTAAACAGTCGATGTTTCGGTCATGTTGTGTGAGTTACCAGTGCCTGATCTCTCGGATCAGGTCCAAGACATTCACAACGTCAAGGGTGAACAGCCAAAAGTCTTGGTTCATATTGTCACCAATGACACAGATAGACAAGCTGAGGAAGTCCTGAACAGCGATTTTAGGGAGTTAGGTATAAAGATGAAAATACATGATTTCCAGGGTAATAATCTCTGGAGTGATGCCTGTGCCACGCACCAGTGGGGTTTAAGAATAGGATGATTTGAATGCGTGAATGCATGGCTGAGGAATTGAGCAGGGGGTTCAGAATTATGTATCATTTGAGTCAAATCAAGTCACTTTTCATTGTCATTTCAACCATAGCTGCTGGTACAGAACATTGTAAACATGAGACGTTTTCCAGGACCATGGTTCTACATTAAACAATAAAAAAACTACACTGAACTATGTAAGAACTATGCAAGAAAAAAACACAAAAACTACACTAGACTACGGACATATCCAGGACTGCATAAAGTGTACAAAACAGTGCAGGCACTACAATAAATAATAATAAATAATAAACAAGACAGTAAGCACAGTAGAGGGTGTCAAGCCAGGCTCTGGGTATTGAGGAGTCTGATGGCTTGGGGGAAGAAACTGTTACATAGTCTGGTCGTGTGCTTTGGTGCCTTTTTCCAGATGGCCGGAGGGAGAAGAGTTTATATGAGGGGTGCGTGGAGTCCATCATAATGCTGTTTGCTTTGCGGATGCAGCGTGTGGTGCAAATGTCTGTGATGGCGGGAAGAGAGACCCCGATCATCTTGTCAGCTGACCTCGCTATCTGCTGAAGGGTCTTGCGATCCGAGATGGTAGAATTTCTGAACCAGGCCGTGATGCAGCTGCTCAGGATGCTCTCAATACAACCTCTGTAGAATGTGGTAGATCTCTTCTGGGGACGGGTTACACGTGAACCAGAAGAGAGGGAGCAATGCCATTCTGGTCATGTTTGTTAGAGTAGTGTAGGAGGCTTTAAACTAATTTAGCGGGGTGGGGTTGGGGGCTGGGTGCTGGGAACCAGAGTGATAGTGCTGAGGATAAGGATAGCATATTTGGTTTACAAACAGAGGCAGTGTGTAGAGCGATTCCCATCAGGGAGACATTGATGAAAGTGCAAAATTGCAGTAAACAGGATGAATTGCAACTTAAAAGGCGGGCAAAATCGAGAAGTGTGAATACAGGACTGATGATTTTATATTTGAATACGCGCAGTACACATGTACATGAACGTGCAACAGTTCCAGATTAGCATGTATAATGTTGTCGGCATCACTGAATCATAGCTGTAAGGAGATTATAGCTGTGAGCTTAACATCAACCGATAGGCTGTGCATGAAAATACCAGCAAGTAGGCAGATGGGGTGGCATGCCTCTGTTGCTAAAGCAATAAATGAAATCATTAAAAAGTGGTGTCATAGGGTCGGTAGGTGTTGAATTGTTGTGGGTAGATCTAAGAATCTGCAAGGGTAAAAAGACGTTGATGGGCAGTATGCAGACCCCAAACAGAGGAACGAATCTGATCTACACATCAGATCGGGAAAAGAAAATGTGTGACAAAAGGGCAATGTTACAATCGTCATGGGGGATTTCAATGCAGATCGACTGGGTCATGTTGGTGCTGGATCCCAGGTGTGGGAATTTCTAGAGTGACAAAGAGGAGGCATTTTTAAGCAGCTCGTGGTTGAGCACAGTAGAGGATTAGCTATTCTGGATTGGGTGTTGTACAATGAACCGTAATTGGTTAGAGAGCTTAAGGAAAAAGAGCCCTTTGGGGCAAGTGATCATAATATGAGCAAATTCACCCCAAAATTTGAGAAAGAGAAGCTAAATAAGATGTTCAGCACATACAAAATGCTGAAGGCCCGCTGAATTCCTCCAGAATTTTGTGTGTGTTGCTTGGATTTCAAGTGTCTGTTCAAATGTATCAGTATGACAGCAGAGGAAATAGAATTATAGAGGAATCAAAGAAGTTTTGGCCAATTTTTGTAAAAGAACATTGGCAGGGATGATGGTAAAGTAGCAAGGCCTGGAATTTCTGGAAGCAATTCTGAAAACACAGGATATATGCATCCCAAGAGGAACATGTATTTTAAAAGTGCAGTAACACAACCGAGGCTAACAAGAGAAGTCAAAGCTTAAATGATAGCCAAAGAGAGGACATATTAAAGAGTAAAATTCGTGGAAGATCGAGGATTGGGAAGCTTTAAAAAACAGAAGGCATTTAAAAAGTCATTAAGATTGAAAAGATGGAATACAAAAATAAGCTAGCCAGTGATATTAAAGAGGAAACAGAAATTCTCTTCAGATTCTTAAAGTATAAACAAAAGTTGAGATTGGATCTCAAACCGCTGGAAAACAATGCTGGAGAGGCAATAATGGGCTCATGGATATGGCGGACGAACAAAATACAGTACGTATTTTGCATCAGTCTTCACTGTGGAAGATACTGGTAGTATGCTGGAAGTTCTTGAGTGTCAGAGGTCAGAAGTGTGCAAAATTACCGGGCAGAATGTTCTTGGGCAACTGATTGGTCTGTATGTAGATAAGTTATCTGAACCAGTTGGACGGCATCCCGGGGTTCTGAATTAGGAGGCTGAAGAGATTGTGGAGGGAACAGTAATGATATTTCAAGAATCACTAGATTTTGGAATACTGCCAGAAGACTGGAAAATTGCAAATGTTACTCCACCTTTCAAGATGGGAGGGAGATAGAAAAAAGGAAATTATAGAGCTTTTAGTCTGACCTTAATGGTTGGAAAGATGCTGGAGATTATTGTTAAGGATGTTGTTTCAGAGTACCTGGGGGCATATGATAAAATAAACCGTAATCAGCATGGTTTCCTCAACCGAAAATCCTGCCTTTCCTTGAGGAAAATCGGCTGACGTTATGATGGTCTTTGACAAGCTGCCAAACATGAGGCTACTTAACACGGTAAGAGCCCATGGTATTACCGGAAAGATACTAGCATGGATAATACAGTGGCTGATTGGCAGGAGTCAAAGATTGGGGATAAAGGGAGCCTTTTCTGGTTGACAGCCAGTGACTAGCGCTGTTCCACAGGGGTCTGTGTTGCGACCGCTTATTTTTACATTATATGTAAATGACTTGGACGACTTAATTGATGGCTTTGTTCGAAAATTTTCGGACGATACGAAGATAGGTGGAGGCGTCGGTAGTTGTGAGGAATTAGAGAGGCTGCAGGAGGACTTACAGATTAGGAGAATGGGCAAAGAAGTGGCAAATGAAATCCAGTTCAATAAGTGTATGGCCATGCACTTTGGTAGAAGAAATAGAAGGGTAGACTATTTTCTAAATGGAGAGAAAATTCAAAAATCTAATGTGCTTGGCATTCTTTGTGCGGGAATCCGTAAAGGTTAATTTGTAGATTTAGTCTGTGGTGAGAAATGGAAATACGATGTTAGCATTCATTTCAAGAAGACGGGAATATAAAAGCAAGGATGCGATGTTGAATCCCTTTAAAGGTGAGCCCTTACTTGGAGTATTGAGAGCAGACCTAAACCCTTTATCATAGAAAAGATGTGCTGACACTGGAAAGGTTTCAAAGGATGTTCCCGAAACAGAGTGCAGAATTGTCCTGCTTGTCGTATGAGGAGTGTATGATGGCTGTGGGGCTCTATCCACTGGAATTCAGACGGATGAGAGGAGACCTCAATGAAACTTACCGAATGTTGAAAGGCCTCGACAAAGTGGGCGCAGAGAGGATGTTTTTAATGGTGGGAGAGTCTAAGACCAATGGACACAGCCTCAAAGTAGAGGTGAGTCCTTTTACAACGGAGATCAGGAGCGGTTTCTTCAGACAGAGAGTGGCGAGCCTGTGGACATCGTTGTCTCAGGTGACTGTGGAGCCAAGTCTTTTATATATTTCAGGAAGAGGTTAATACATTCTTGATTGGTCATGGCATGATGTGAGATGGGGAGAGGGCATGCGATTGGGGCTGAGAGGGACAATCAATCTGCCATGGTGAAATGGTGGAGCACATTTGATTGGCCAAATGGCCTAATTCTGATCCCAGGTCTTATGGTCCTATGGCGAGATAAGACCAATACACCATACGAAATGGGAGCAGAATTTGGGCATCGGCCTGTCAGGTCTCCTCCGTCATTTCATCATGCCCGATTCACTTTCTCTCTCAATCCTATTCTCCTGCTTTCTCCCTGTAATCTTTCACACCCTGGCATATCAAAAGCATGTCACCATCTACTGTAAATAAAACCAATGGCCTGGCCTCAATAGCTGCCTGTGGCAGGGAATTCGTTAGATTCACCACCCCTTGGCTAAAGAAATTCTTCCTCATCTCTGCTCTAAGTGGGCATGCGTTTATTCTGAGGCTATGCACTCAGTCCTAGACTCCCCCAACTATGGGAAACATCCTCTCAAAACCCACTCCATATAGGCCTTTCAATATTCGATAGGGTTCATTCATATCCACCCCTCATTCTTCTAAACTCCTATGAGTACTGCCCAGGCCAATCTCATATTATAATACTTTCATTCATGGGATCAATCTCATGAACCTCCTCTGAATCACGTCCTTTCTTAGACAACGTTACCAAATCTGTTCGCAATACTCCAAGAGAGGCCTTACCAGTGCATTTCAAAGCCTTCTCATTATATCCTTGCTTTTATGCTCTAGTTCTCTTCACCTGAATGCTAATATTGCATTTCCTTCCTCACCACGGATCCAATCTACACAAGGACGTCCAAGTCCTTCTGTGCCTCCGATTATTGAATTTTACGGCCGTTTACAAAATAGACTACACTTTTTTTCCTTCTAATAAAGTGCATAACCATGCACTTCTGCAACTCTGTATTTCATCCGTTACTTCTTTACCTAATCTCCTAATATCTCTAAAGTCAGTCCATCTCCAGTCTCCCTGCTTCCACAGACCAGCTGTCCCTTTATTTACCTTCGTATCCTCTGCAAACTTGGCCATAAAGCTATCAATTACATATTCAAAAACATGGATATATAAACTCAATCAGTCCCAACACAGATCCCTGCGATACACCACCGATCTCTGGCAGCCAGCTAGAAAAGACTCCCCGTTATATCTACTCTTTGTCTCCTGCCAATCAACCAATCCTCTATCTATGTTAGCATCAGTCTCATAATACCAGGGGCTCATCTTGTTAAGGTGCCTCATGTACGGCAGCTTTCCTTCTGAAAGTTAAAGCGCACAACATCCACCAATTCTCCTTTGTCTGCCCTGCTTATTATTCCCTCAAAGAATTCCAACAGATTTTACAGCAGAGATTTTCCCTTTAGGCAACCATACTGACAATTAATAAGTAAACTGAAAACATTGCTAAGTCCGTGTAGCTGTTTAAAAATATGAGGAAAAGATGCTCGCAAATTTTGTACCTGATGAGCCTGCTGACTGGTTGCGTCAACATCTGGTCTGGAGGGGCCACTGCATAGGATCAGGGCGAAAGCTGCAGAAATTTGTAAACTCAGCCAGTTCCATCATGGACACTGTCCTCCCCAGCATCAAGCGCACCTTCAAAAGATGATACCTATGTAACCATAAAAAATACCTTCTCCATTCTTAAGTTACTCCCATCACCTAGGACATGTCCTCGACTCGCTTCCATCAATGAGGAGTTAGGGACACATGCACAACGGTTCAGGAACAACATCTCCTCTGTCACCACTGGAATAGTCAGTGTTGTTTCTCAGGTTGAGAAAAGAGGAATTCCAGTAAATCATCGGCTGTGGAGAAATTAGTGGGGAGTATGCTGAGTGATACATTGTGTTTGTATCTGAAATCGTATAGAAATTGTATAGCATTATTAGAGATGGTCATCATGGGTTTAGCGCACCAGACTATGTTCTGCATTAGGAGGAGGACTGATGAGGGAAGGACAGTGAAATTTTCATACACGGATATTAGTAAAGTTTTCACAATGGCCCCTTAAGATAGACAAATGTGTAAGGCAAATTCGATCCTTGGAGACATGCAACATTATTTTGCCCAAACAAAACAGGTACTGCTGGCAACGGCTTTGAGCAGAGGTGCTCCGCAGAGGTTCAGTGTTGAACGCTCTGTAATCTGTGATGTTTATAAATGACTTGGGAAAACTCTTGTCGCTGATGCACAAATTTGCAGAAAATGCAGAACTCGGTGGAGTTGTGGATGTTCGGAATGTTTGCTAAAGTATAGTGTAGATTATTGATCAGCGAAAGGCATGGGCAGAGAGATGGCAGCTGGAGTTTAATATAGGAAGGTGTAAGGAGTTGCACATTTAATAGTCAAATATACGAGGTAAGTACAAGACAGTAAAGCACAAGACCTTGATGAGAATTGATATACAGAGGAATTTTGGTGAACAAGGGCGTATCTCCATGAAAAAGGCAACACATGTAGTCGGATCGTAAAATCAATCTACGACATCGGTCCAGGGTTGAATCCAAATGTGGAAAAGTCTATAAGACCCACCGAGTCTGCTCCTTCATTCAACCATGAGCTGATCCAATTCATCCAGTCATCCTCACTCCCCTGTTTCCACCGCATATCCTTTGGTGCCCTGGCTAATCTATTTCTGTTTAAATACACCCAATGACTTGGCCTCCACAGCCGCCCGTGGCAACAAATTTCCCAGATTTACCACCCTCTGCCTAATTTCTCCACATCTCAGTTCTAAAAGGATGTCGTTCAATCCTGAAGACGTGCTCACTTGTCCTAGGCTTCTCTACTATGGAAAGGAATTAGCCATATCTAATCTGTCCAGGCCTTTTAACATTCGGAATGTTACTATAAGATTCCCCCTTCGTCCTCCTGAGCTCCAGGGAATACAGACTAAGAGTTGCCAGACGTTCTTCATACGGTAACCCTATCATTCTCAGAATCATTCCCGTGAATCTTCCCTGAACCCTCTCCAAAGTCAGTGCAGTAACTGTAGGGATCTTTGATCAGGGCGTAGTTGCGGGTTGCGTGCAGTTCTGGTCTGTACGTTACAGGAAGAATGTGGAGTCTCCGGAGAATATGCAGAAGACTGCTGCATGAATTACAGATTATTAGATATAACGGGAAATTAGGGATAGGCTTTTCTTTTGGTGTCAGAGGCATGATATCCCCTTCGTACTTTGATAAAGTATATCAAATTACCTGAGGCAGAGATTACACAGACACTCAGTCACTTACTCGGTGTTGAAATGTGAAAATGAGAGGGCATGATTTCATGGGAGAGGGGTGATTGTGCCAAGAACATTTACGATGCAGGTTTTCCACTGAGAGTAAACAGTGCCTGGAACGGGCTGCCAAAGAGGTGATACGATTACAGCGTTTAAGAGACATTTAAATGGCCACATGGACAGACAGGGACTGGAGAGAAATAGACCATGAGGATGTAGACAGGATGGTTTCACAATGACATCATGGTCGACACAGACATGGTGTCACGAATGTTCTGTTTCTGGGAATAATACAGAGGGTGCAGGATCAGTTCATTCCAAAGAGGAAGAAAATTTCTAACGGGAGTAAGGAGCGACCGTGGATGACAAGGGAAGTCAGGGACAGTGTAAAAATAAAAGAGAAGAAGTATAACATAGCAAGGATGAGCGGGAAGCCAGGGGATTGGGAGACTTTCAAGGAGTAACAGAAGATAACTAAAAAGGCAATACGGTGGTGGTGGGGGCGGGGGCGGGCGGAGGAAGATGAGGTACGAAGGTAAACTAGCCAAGAATATAACGGAGGATAATAAAAGCTTCTTTAGGTATGTGAAGAGGAAAAAAATAGTTAAGACCTAATTTGGGCCCTTGAAGACAGAAACGGGTGATATTGTTGTGGGGAACAAGGAAATGGCAGACGAGCTGAACAGGTACTTTCGATCCGCCTTCACTAGAAAAGACACAAACAATCTCCCAGATATAATAGTGGCCAAAGGACCTAGCTTAATAGAGGAACTGAAGGAAATTCGCATCCGGCAGAAAATGGTGTTGGGTAAACTGATGGGACTGAAGGCTGATAAATCCCCAAGGCCTGATGGTCTGCATCCAAGGGTACTTAAGGAGGTGGCTCTGGAAATCGTGGACGTATTGTAATCATTTTCCAATGCTCTATAGATTCAGGATCAGTTCCTGCGGATTGGAGGGTAGCTAATGTTATCCCACTTTTTAAGAAAGGAGGGAGAGAGAAAACAGGCAATTATAGACCAGTTAGTCTGACATTAGTGGTGGGGAAGATGCTGGAGTCAATTATAAAAGATGAAATAGCGGCATATTTGGATAGCAGTGGCAGGATAGATCCGAGTCAGCATGGATTTACGAAGGGGAAATCATGCTTGACTAAACTTCTGGAATTCTTTGAGAATTTAACTATGAAAATGGACATGGGAAAGCCAGTGGATGTAGTGTACCTGGACTTTCAGAAAGCCTTTGATAAAGTCCCACATAGGAGGTTAGTGTGCAAAATTAGAGCAACTGGTATTGGGGGTAGGGTACTGACATGGATAGAAAATTGATTGGCAGATAAAACAAAGAGTAGGGATTAATGGATCCTTTTCAGAATGGCAGGCAGTGACTAGTGGGGTACCGCAAGGCTCGGTGCTGGGACCGCAGCTATTTACAATATACATTAAAGATTTAGATGAAGGGATTAAAAGTAACATTAGCAAATTTGCAGATGACACAAAGTTGGGTGACAGTGTGAAATGTGAGGAGGATGTTATGAGAATGCAGGGTGACTTGGACAGGTTGGGTGAGTGGGCAGATGCATGGCAGATGCAGTTTAATGTGGATAAAGGTGAGGTTATCCACTTTGGTGGCAAGAACAGGAAGGCAGATTACTATCTGAATGATGTCAAGTTAGGAAAAGGGGAAGTACAACGAGATCTCGGTGTCCTCGTTCATCAGTCACTGAAAGTAAGCATGCAGATACAGCAGGCAGCGAAGAAAGCTAATGACATGTTGGCCTTCCTAACAACGGGAGTTGAGTATAGGAGCAAAGATGTCCTTCTGTAGTTGTACAGGGCCCTGGTGAGACCACACCTGGAGTATTGTGTACAGTTTTGGTCTCCAAATTTGAGGAAGGACATTCTAGGTATTGAGGAGTGCAGCGTAGGTTCACGAGGTTAATTCGCGGGATGGCGGGACTGTCATATGTTGAAAGATTGGATCGAATAACCTTGTACACACAGGAATTTAGGATGAGAGAGGATCTGATTGAGAAACATATAAGATTATTAAGGGATTGCACACGCTAGAGGCAGGAAACATGTTCCCGATGTTGGGGGAGTCCAGAAACGGAGGCCACAGTATAATAATAAGGGGTAGACCATTTAGAACGGAGTTGAGGAAAAACTTTTTCACCCAGAGGGTTGTGGTTCTGTAGAATGCTCTGCCTCAGAAGGCAGTGGAGGCCAATTCTCTGGATTCTTTCAAGAAAGAGTTAGCTAGAGCTCTTAAATATAGCAGAGTGAAGGGATATGGGGAGAAGGCAGGAACGGGGTACTGATTGTGGATTATCAGCCATGATCACAGTGAATGGCGGTGCTGGCTCGAAGGGCTGAATGGCCTACTCTTGCACCTATTGTCTATTGTCTATTGTTCCTGTGCTCTACTGTTCCATGTTCTATGCCTGCCCACAGATCTGAATTCCGCTTTTTCCACCTTCCTGTCAAATTGTGACGATCACCAACTGTTCCGGTTGACGATATTCTACATGGAGCGACTGGAGCAGGCGATTGAAGAGGGTGTGGAGGGATTCGGCCTCATATTAACAGGCGATGATCTCTTCACTGGGAGAGAGTATCACGTAAGTGGAAAAGATACAGATTGACAGCAGATTCTTCAACAGACTGACTGAACCGATGTGACGGAACAGCTCTGTGTGGGTCAACAAGGCAGCGCGGGGCTGCAGTCACATTGAACCTTTATTCAGCAGATTGATGTTCTGACTGGAATCTGCCAAGTAACCGAAGACATTGTATCGATTCAAAGAGTTGCGATAAGAACAGTGATTGACTGTCAGTAATGTAACATGTGATTGGTACAGCCAATTGACAGATAATGACTTTATATTCATCTTTCAGTCTTCCAAACATGTTTCCATTGCTTAACCTCAGCTGTCACACAGCACTGTTTGGATCCCATAATTCATCTAGATTGTGACTTCTTTCTCCAACCATCTGGGGTCTTCCTTCACCATCATGGGACACCTCCGCCCCCACCCGCAATCACTTAAACAGATAGAATTTGGCTGTTGTCTCTCCTATGAGCTACTGACCCTCTTGAATTTAAGCAAATATCCCATCATGCCGCATGTTACCAGTTACCTTCTGTTCTTTGTGACTTTTGCATTTTGAGTTTGTAATTACCAGCATTAAATGGTAACACTCAGAATTGGAAAATTAGCATTGAAAACATTCCAAACATCTGCAGATATCACAAAATTACCTCTAGACATCTTTCCAAGTGTCCCGGTCTTTCTGTGGCACATTCACAGATGAAATTATAACGAAGAACCACAAACTGTAACTGAATATAACAGTTGCCATGAGACAGCTGACAGTTTCACTCTGACCTCTCTTCTCGGCATTACTAGCACTGTGGTCTGTCACACATGCATAGAAGTCCTGAAATTGCTGAATGCTGACACTGGAACCCTCATGGAGCCTAGCAGTGAAGTGTGAATCTCCTGCAGTTCACCAAGCAGTTACCCCGGGAAAATCGACGGTGACCCATCCATGATCCGTTCTAGTCATAGTCATCGAACACTACAGTACAGCAACAGACTTTTTGGCCCATCTAATCTGCATCGACGTATTAATCTGCTTAGCCCCATTGACGTGCACCCTGACCAGAGACGTCCATACCTCTCCCATCCATGTACTTACCCAAATTGCTCTTAAATGTTGAAATGGAATTTACATCAACCACTTCCAATGGCAGCACGCTCCACACTCTCACCAACCTCTGAATGAAGAAATTCACCCTTCTGTTCCCTTCCAATTTCCTCCTCAACACATGCTCTCTATTGATTAACTCACCCAACCTCAGTTCTAAACGTCTGTTCAGACTGACTCTATATATTTTATAAACTTGTATACTGCTATCAAATCTCTCTTGATCGTCTCACACTCCAGGAAATAAAGTCTTAACCTATTCAAACTTTCCCTATATCTCATGTCCTCAGGTCCTGGCAACATTCTTGTAAATTTACTCTGCGCTCCTTCAATTGTATCTATATGTAGGTGCAACACCTCACACTTGTCTTCATTAAATTCTATTTACCATTTACAGCCTATTATTTCCAGCTCTTCCAGGTCGCACTGCAAGCTTTGATAACCATCCTCGCTGTCAGCTACCCTGGTTTCATCCAATAATTTGCTGTTCCAGGTTACGACATTATCATTGATAACGTCGTTATATATGACAAACAAAACCCGAACTAGTGCTGATTCCTGCGGCACACGACTAGTTATCGACCTCCAGTCAGAGAGTCAAATATCTACCACCTCTCCTAGCTTCTCTACCGAATCGAATATCCAAACCAACTTACTACCAAGTGACTGAATTTTCCTTAACGAGCTCTCATGAGGGACCTTGTCAAAGGCCTTGCTGAGGCCCCTGCAGACAACATCCAGTGCCTTGCCTTCATTACTTTCCTGGTAACGTCCTCGAGAAACTATAAGATCCTTAGAGAGGATTTACCAGGCACAAACTATCCTAATCAGTCATTGTCTATCCAAACACTGATATCCAGTCCTTTAGAGTACCTGTTAATAATTTTACCACGACTGGTGCTAAGCTCACCACCCTATAATTTCATGTCTTATTCTAACAGCGTTTTCGAACAGCAGAACAACATTGGCTATCCTACAATCCTCCCGCATCTCACGTTGTAAATATTTGTGCTGGAGCTCCTGCAATCTCTGCTCTCGCTTCAGACAAGGTACGAAGGGAAACCCGGAGGATTTATCCTCCCTAATCTGCCTCAAGGGAGCAAAAACCTCCTCTTCTCTAATCTGTATAGGGTCCATGATGTCTCTGCTGTTTTGCCTCACTCTAAAGACTCTGTATGCTCCCAGAGTAAATATAAATGAATATAATACATGAATGGCCACATTGAACTTCAAGAGGACCAGGTTTTGTCCGTTGGTATACTTTTGCTCTGAATATATTTGATGAAGATTTTGGGGTCCTCTTTCTCCTTGTCTACTAGAGGAAACTGATGCCGTACCTTAGCCCTGCTAATTTCCTCCTTTAGTAACTCTTGCGTTTCTTATACTCATCAAATATCTTATTTGTTCCTTCCTGCTTCCACTTGCTACGCGCCCAGGGCCACAAAATCCAAGGCTCCCTAAACTTGTTATCCTTGTGTTTTATACTGTCAGGAACTTTCAAGCTCTTCAGTTACACTCCGCAGTAAAGCAGTCAAACTCGACTCTCAAAATATCAGATTTGGAGCCCTCACACTTAACAAGCACATCTTTGCTTGAAAGCAACTTGTCCCAATCCATTTTCGTCAGATCTTTTCCGATACCATTAGAAATGGGCTTTCTCCAATTTATAATCATAACCCGAGGACCAGACCTACCTGTTTCCATAATGATCCTTAAACTAATGGTATTATGATCACCAGATCCAAAGTGTCCTCCTGCGCACACCTCTGTTACCTGTTCTGTATTTTTACCTAATAGGAATTCCAGTACGTACGGTCTATAGTTGTTACCCGAAAATAGTGATTCTGGAGATGTCCCTGATCACATTTGAATGGCATCATTCCATCCAACCCTTTAAATTATGGGTGCCCAGTCAGTAAATGGAAAATTAAAATTATCTACCATCAGAACCTTGTGTTTAGTGCAACTGTCTGTGATAATATGATATATGATATAACACAAAGGGGCAGAAAACGCTGGTGGGAGTTGTGTACAGGCCACCTAACAGTAGTAGTGAGGTCGGAGATGGTATTAAACAGGAAATTAGAAATCTGTGCAATAAAGAAACAGCAGTTATAATGGGTGACTTCAAACCTATATGTAGATTGGGTGAACCAAATTGGTAAAGGTGCTGAGGAAGAGGATTTCTTGGAATGTATGCGGGATGGTTTTTTGAACCAACATGTCGAGGAACCAGCTAGAGAGCAGGCTATTCTGGACTGGGTATTGAGCAATGAGGAAGGGTTAATTAGCAATCTTGTCGTGAGAGGCCGCTTGGGTAAGAGTGACCATAATATGGTGGAATTCTTCACTAAGATGCAGAGTGACATAGTTAATTCAGTAACAAAGGTTCTGAACTTGAAGAGGGGTAACTTTGAAGGTATGAGTCGTGAATTAGCTAAGATAGACTGGCAAATGACACTTAAAGGATTGACGGTGGATATGCAATGGCAAGCATTTAAAGATTGCATGGATGAACTACAACAATTGTTCATCCCAGTTTGGCAAAAGAATAAATCAAGGAAGGTAGTGCACCCGTGGCTGACAAGTGAAATTAGGGATAGTATCAATTCCAAAGAAGAAGCATACAAATTAGCCAGAAAAAGTGGCTCACCTGAGGACTGGGAGAAATTCAGAGTTCAGCAGAGGAGGACAAAGGGCGTAATTAGGAAGGGGAAAAAAGATTATGAGAGAAAACTGGCAGGGAACATTAAAAACTGACTGTAAAAGCTTTTATAGATATGTAAAAAGCAAAAAACATGGGTAAAGACAAATGTAGGTCCCCTACAGACAGAAACAGGTAAATTGATTATGGGGAGCAAGGACATGGCGGACCAATTGAATAATTACTTTGGTTCTGTCTTCACTAAGGAGGACATAAATAATCTTCCAGAAATAGTAGGGGACAGAGGGTCCAGTGAGATGGAGGAGCTGAGCGAAATACATGTTAGTAGGGAAGTGGTGTTAGGTAAATTGAAGGGATTAAAGGCAGATAAATCCCCAGGGCCAGATGGTCTGCATCACAGAGTGTTTAAGGAAGTAGCCCAAGAAATAGTGAATGCATTAGTGATAATTTTTTAAAACTCGTTAGATTCTGGACTAGTTCCTGAGGATTGGAGGGTGGCTAATGTAACCTCACTTTTTTAAAAAGGAGGGAGAGAGAAACCGGGGAATTATAGACCCGTTAGCCTAACGTTGGTGGTGGGGAAACTGCTGGAGTCAGTTATCAAAGATGTGATAACAGCACATTTGGAAAGCGGTGAAATCATCGGACAAAGTCAGCATGGATTTGTGAAAGGAAAATCATGTCTGACGAATCTCATAGAATTTTTTGAGGATGTAACTAGTAGAGTGGATAGGGGAGAACCAGTGGATGTGGTATATTTGGATTTTCAAAAGGCTTTTGACAAGGTCCCACACAGGAGATTAGTGTGCAAACTTAAAGCACACGGTATTGGGGGTAAGGTATTGATGTGGATAGAGAATTGGTTGGCAGACAGGAAGCAAAGAGTGGGAATAAACGGGACCTTTTCAGAATGGCAGGCGGTGACTAGTGGGGTACCGCAAGGCACAGTGCTGGGACACCAGTTGTTTACAATATATATTAATGATTTGGATGAGGGAATTAAATGCAACATCTCCAAGTTTGCGGATGACACGAAGCTGGGCGGCAGTGTTAGCTGTGAGGAGGATGCTAAGAGGATGCAGGCTGACTTGGATAGGTTGGGTGAGTGGGCAAATTCATGGCAGATGCAATTTAATGTGGATAAATGTGAAGTTATCCACTTTGGTGGCAAAAATAGGAAAACAGATTATTATCTGAATGGTGGCCGATTAGGAAAAGGGGAGGTGCAACGAGACCTGGGTGTCATTATACACCAGTCATTGAAAGTGGGCATGCAGGTACAGCAGGCGGTGAAAAAGGCGAATGGTATGCTGGCATTTATAGCGAGAAGATTTGAGTACAGGAGCAGGGAGGTACTACTGCAGTTGTACAAGGCCTTGGTGAGACCACACCTGGAGTATTGTGTGCAGTTTTGGTCCCCTAATCTGAGGAAAGACATCCTTGCCATAGAGGGAGTACAAAGAAGCTTCACCAGATTGATTCCTGGGATGGCAGGACTTTCATATGAGGAAAGACTGGATGAACTAGGCTTGTACTCGTTGGAATTTAGAAGATTGAGGAGGGATCTGATTGAAACGTATAAAATCCTAAAGGGACTGGACAGGCTAGATGCAGGAAGATTGTTCCCGATGTTGGGGAAGTCCAGAACGAGGGGTCACAGTTTGAGGATAAAAGGGAAGCCTTTTAGGACTGAGATTAAGTAAAACTTCTTCACACAGAGAGTGGTGAATCTGTGGAATTCTCTGCCACAGGAAACAGTTGAGGCCGGTTCATTGGCTATATTTAAGAGGGAGTTAGATATGGCCCTTCTGGCTACGGGGATCAGCGGGTATGGAGGGAAGGCTGGTGTAGGGTTCTGAGTTGGATGATCAGCCATGATCATAATAAATGGCGGTGCAGGCTCGAAGGGCCGAATGGCCTACTCCTGCACCTATTTTCTATGTTTCTATGTTTCTATATAATACTAAATATGATCAGATAAATCAAATTGACTATTGGGTGCTCTGTAATATAATCCCATTAACGTATTCATCCCTTTCCCAATCCGTAGTTTCTCCTATGTAGGCTCATTAGATCATCTATTCAGTTTGTCCTGTCTGAGGAATGCTCTATCGAATCGTGTCTAACGCAACGGAATCCTTGTAGACTGAGCTGGCAATCCAGCACCTCTTCCAACCAGATCACATCAATGGTTACAATGCTGTAATTAAATGTGTTGATCCGTGCTCTAAGCTCATCTGTCTTTCGTACTATAGTCCTTGCATTGAAATAATAGGCAACTCGGAATATCAGTTTCACTATGTACATTATTTAGTGTCCTGACCATGCATGTCGGCTTTATAACACCTTTCCATCAGAACCACACAACTGATCACTTCGATTCTTCGCCCCACGCCCCGCAAGTCTCGTATAACACCTCCCCCCGTGCAACACTAACAACCCTTTCCGCAAGGTTATCAGCCCCCTCCAGTTCGGGTTCAAAACGATCTTACAACTGCCGGTGATCTGATTCTCTAAATCCCATTGACTATTGGGTTGCATATAATATAATCCCATCAACGTGGATATCCTGTTCGTATTGCTGAGTTTCACCCATATAGACTCAGTGGATGAGATTTCCAGTTTGTCCTGTCTGAGCAATGTAGTGGCACTTTGTCTGACTAGTCATACCACCCCGCCTTTTTAATTATTCCCGCTCTATCGAATCGTGTCTAACGCAACGGAACTCTGGAAGACTGAGCTGCCAGTCCTGCGCCTCCTCCAACCAAATCACATTAATGGTTACAATGCTGTAATTCAATGTGCTGATCCATGGTCTAAGATCATCTGCCTTTCCTACAATACTGCTTGCACTGCAATAATACACATTTCGGAACATTAGTTTCATCATGTTCATCCTGTAGTTTCCTTACTTTCTATGTTGGATTAACAAAGTTTTTTTTTCCCACACAGCTACTCCACTATCCACTCTGGTCTGTTGACCCCTGCAACTCAAGTTTAACATCTCCCCCTCCCCATGAAGCGCTAACAACCCATCACGCAAGTCCATCAGTCCCCCTCCAGTTCAGGTGCAAAACGACCACGTCTGTCCAGGTCCCATTTTCTTTGGAAAAGCGCCCAATCATCCAAATATCTGAAGCCCTCAATAATGCACCACCTCATCAGTCACACTGTTAGACTGTATTATCGTCCTATTTCAGGCCTCACTAGCACATGGTACAGCCCTGGAGGTCGTGCCCTTCAGCTTAGCATCTAGCTCCATGAACTCACTTTGCAGGACCTCATCACCCTTCCTACACTTGACATTGGTACCGACGTGGACCACAACCTCTGGCTGCTCACCCTGCTCCTAAGATAGTTTCAGACTCGATGAGAGATATCCCTGCCCTCAACAACACCCTATCGAGAGACCTTGCTCTCGTCAACAGAATCTCCAGACTGTTCTCCTATCCACTGAATTCCCACTGTCAATGCAGCTCACCTCTTCTCACCCCTTCCGAGTCACAAAACCAAACTGAGTGCTAGAGGCATAATCGCTGTGTATCTGCTCTGTTAGCTCAAACCCCACAAAAGTACCTGTTATAGAGGGGTTTCTTGCATTGAGGCATTCCGATTTTCCCGTCGTGACGGTCACCCAGTTACCTGTGTCCTGCGCCTTGGGTATAGCTCCCTCCCTGTATAGCCTCTCAGTCAACCTCTCAGCATCCGAGTGATCTTCAGTTCATCCAGCTCCACCTCCAATTCCGGAGCACAGTCTGTAAGAAGCTGCAGCTGGATGAAATTCCTGAAGGTGTAGTTGTCGGGGACACTGGATGTCTCCCTAACTTGCCACACCCTATAGGAAGAGCATTCCACTATTCTCTCTGGCATTCCCGCTGTTCTAACCGTGAAAAATAGAACGGGAAATGTTATCCAAAATCTACCTATAGCCTCTACGTCTCCTCACTGTACCCTCTCTGACACAAAGACTCAGCTCCCCTCTCTATCTCTGGCTCACTCACGCTATGTCTGCTCCGCTTAAACATTGCCAAATGGATAATTCCCCGCAATCTGTGGCGTTCAAAAAGTCTGACTGACCCCGCTTGCTTCTTTAAAAACCTTTCCCCCGCTATGAACACTTCAATTGCTCTTAGTGATCTGCGGCGAGCAGAATATGCTGGGTCAGTCCATGTTCAGGGTAGATTTGTACCCATCCCTCTGCTCCCCAATATATTCCCCATTGTTCATTACAGAGCGTGACTGAGCTGGTGGAGAAGGGAAACCGAGCGGGCGCTTCCAAACTCCTCCTGGATCTGGTGATGGAGAAGGGCTCCGGGGCCCGGAGGGTGATGTGGGAATCCTTTGTGAAACTACACCACCATTTACCGAAGCTGAGCAGAATATTGAATGAAATACGGGAACGTGGTACGGTGAACAATACACTGTGTGTTACAGATGTAAATGCTGATGAATTTACAGTATTACACAGAACAGACTTCATGCAGGTTAATCTGTTTGAACAGGTGATGCCCAGTTCGCCTACATGGACAGCGAGCGGGATTTATCTGACGTGCCCGCGCATCTGAAAGGTAAGCGATGGAACGGAAATGTCTCAATCTTTATTTCACTCTGTGAGTCTGAACGCTTGTCTTTAGAGGCCTGTCGAGATACTGTCAGAGTCTGGAGACAGGTTGTTGCTGTTGTGGCTGGAGGACAGGAAATTATTTGCATTTGTCACAACACCGGGCACCTTCCCGGTCTCGGGCTGTGCGCTCACAGGCCTTTATCAGTTTTAAAAACAGGCGTTCCCGTCGGTCATAGTGGAAGCCTCGGCGTTCCCCTTTCATTAGCGCCGAATATCCCGAGAATGGACAAAACTGAAGCCAAACCGTTCCGATTGGAACATCCAACTCCGGTAAAGGAAGTCACAACCCTCGGATCCAAAGTGGAGCCGGGATTTGCTGTTATTCCTCCATAAGACCACAAGACATGGGAGCAGCATTCGGCCATTCAGCCCATCGAGTCTGCTCTGCTATTCCATCATGGCTGATCCCGGATCCCACTCAACACCATACAGCCGCCTTCTTGCTATATCCTTTGATGCCCTGACCAATCAGGAACTTCCGCCTTAAATATACCCATGGACCCGGCCTCCACTGCAGTCTGTGACAGAGCATTCCAGAGATTCACTACTCTCTGCTTAAAAACAATCCTCTTTACCTGTTCTAAAGGATTGACCCTCAATTCTGAGGCAGTGCCCTCTAGTTCTGAATACCCCACCATAGAAAACATCCTCTCCACATCCACTCCAACATTCAGTAGGTTTCAAAGAGAACCCACTGGATTCCTCTAAATTCCAATGAGTACAGACCCAAATTTACTAAAAGGGCTTCTCATATGTTAACCTCTACATTCCCGGAATCATCCTCCTGAATCTCCTCTGGAGTCTCTTCAATGACGACACATCTTTTCTGAGTATGGGGCCTAATACTGTTGAACATACTCCTTGTGCGACCTGACTACAGTTTTATAAAGGCTCAGCGTTATCTAATTGATTTTATATTCGATTGCCCCTGAAATATATGCCAACATTGCATTAGCCTGCTTTACCACAGACTCAACCTATAAATTAACCTTCTGGGAGTCTTGCACGAGGTCTCCTAAGTCCTCCTGCACCTCTAATGTTTGAACCCTCTTCCCATTTATGGTCTGCACTATTATTCCTTTGACCAAAATAGATAATCATACATTTCCCAACACTGCATTCCATCTGCCACGTTTTTCCCCATCCTTCCAATTTGTCTCAGTCCTGCTGCAATTGCATTGCTTCCTCCGCAAAACCTGTGCCTCCACTTATCTTTGTATCATCCGCAGACTTTGCCACAAAGGCATCAGTTCCATTATCTCAATGATTGACAAACAATGTGAAAAGCAGCGATCCCGAAACTGACACCTGCGGAACACAATAAGTCACAGGCAGCCAACCAGAAAAGTGCTCTTTTATTCCCACTCGCTGCCTCCTGCCTGTCAGCCATTCCACTATCCATGCCAGTATCTTCCTTTTTGATCAGCAGTCTGATAAGTGGCACCTTATAAAATGCCTTCCGAAATTCCAAGTAAATAGCATCCACTGACGCTCCTTTGCCTACCCTGCTTGTTGCTTCCTCGTAAAACAGACTTGTCAGGCATGATTTCCCTTTACAGAAACCATACTAACTTTGATTTATTTTGTCATTAGTCTCCAAGGACCTGGAAACCGCAACGTTAATAAGAGAGTCCAACACTTTTCCAACCATTGAAACACAGGAAAGTCTATAGCACAGTACAGGCCCTTCGGTCCACAAAACTGTACCGAACATGTCCTTATTATAGAAATTACCTAAAATTACGTATAGCTTTCTATTTTTCTGAGCTCCATATACCTATTCAGGAGTCTCTTAAAAGACTCTATCGCATCTGCCTCCTTCACTGTTGCCGGCAGAATATTCCACGCACTCACCATTCTCTGCGTAAAAAAAAAATACCCCGACATCTCCTCTGTACCTACTTCCAAGCACCTGAAAACTATGCCCTCTCGTGCAAGCCATTTCAGCCCTGGGAAAAAGCCTCTGACTATCCACACGAACAATGCCTCTCATCATCTTACTCACCTCTATCAGATCACTTCTCATCCTCCGTCACTCAAAGGAGAAAAGGCCATGTTCACTCAACCTATTCTCATAAGGCATGCTTCCCAATCCAGGCAACATCCTTGTAAATCTCTTCTGCACCCTTTCTATGGTTTCCACATCCTCCCTGTAGTGAGGCGACCAGAACTGTGCACAGTACTCCAAGTGGGGTCTGACCAGGGTCCTATATAGCTGCAACGTTACCTCTCAGCTCCTGAACTCAATCCCAAGATAGATAAAGGACAATACACCGTATGATTTTTTAACCACAGAGTCAACCTGAGCAGCAGTTTTGAGTGACCTATGGACTCGGACCACAAGATCCCTCTGATTCTCCACACTGCCAAGATTCTTACCATTAATAATATATGCTGCCATCATATTTGACCTACCAAATGGGCCACCTCACACATATCTGGTTTGAATTTCATCTGTCACTTTTCAGCCCAGTTTTGCATCCTATCGATGTCCTGCTGTAACCTCGGACAACTCTCCACACTATTCACAACACCCCCAACCTTTGTTTCATCGGCAATTTACTAACCCACCCCTCCACTTGCTCTTCTAGGTCATTTATAAAAATTCAGGAAGAGATGTAATCCCGGAACCGATTCCTGAGGCACGCCATTTGTCACCGAACTGCATGCAGAATATGACCCGTCTACAAACACTCCTTGCCTTCTGTGGGCAGGCCAATTCCTTATCCACAAAGTAATGTCTCCTTAGATCCCATGCCTCCATACTTTCTCAATAAGCCTTGCATGGTGTACCTTATCAAACGCTTTGCTGAAATCCATATGCACTATATCTACTGCTCTACCTTCATCAACATGTTTAGTCACATCCTCAAAAAAATTCAGTCAGGTTCGTAAGGCACTACCTGCCTTTGACAATTGCTGACGAATTCTAATCATATTCTGCCTCTCCAAATGTTCATAAATCCTGCCTCGCAGGATTATTTCACCATCCTACCTACCACTGAAGTAAGACTCACTGGCCTATAATTTCCTTTCATTTGCCTTCCTCCTTTCTTAAAGTTTGGAGTGATATTTGCAATCCTCCTGTCCTCCGGGACCACGCCAGAATCAAGTGATTTTTGGAAGATAATGACCAATACATCAGTTATTTCTTCGGCAACCTCTCTCAGGACTCTGGGATGTGGTCCAACTGGCCCAGGTGACCTATCCAGCATAAGACCTTTCAGTATGCAGATCACTTCTCCTTTTGTAATAGCAATAGCACTCACTCCTACTGCCTGTCACTTACAGACCACTGCACACTACTAGCATCTTCCAAGTGAAGACATATGCAAAGTACCCACTAAGTTTATCTGTTATTTCTTTCTCCCCCATTACTATCTCAACAACATCATTTTCCAGTTATCCAATATCAACTCTCAACTCCCTTTTACTCTTTATATAACTGAAAAAATTGTTTATTATCCTGCTTTATATTATTCGCTTGACCGCCCAATATTTCATCTTTTCCCTTCTTATAGCTTTTTTAGTTGCCTTGTGTTGGATTTTAAAGGTTTTTCATTCATCCAACTTTCCACTTTCTCCTTT
The DNA here is from genome assembly GCF_030028105.1 of Mobula birostris. Classification (NCBI taxonomy): domain Eukaryota; kingdom Metazoa; phylum Chordata; class Chondrichthyes; order Myliobatiformes; family Myliobatidae; genus Mobula; species Mobula birostris. The sequence continues at coordinate 26,702,286 of NC_092382.1, read as the reverse complement.
GCTACCTTATATCCCTTCCCTTAGCTTTTATGCAGTTCTTACCATCCTTTGTCAATCACGGTTGCCTACCCCTGCTGTTTGAAAACTTCTTCCTCTGAGGGGCATATCTATCCTGCTCCTTGTGAACTATTCCCAGAAACTTCAACCATCTCTGCTCTGCCGTCATTCCCACTTGTATCCTCTCTAATCCACCCGGGAAAGCTCCTCTCTCATGCCTCCATAATTTGCTTTTTTCCATTGCGATACTGATACATGTAAGTTGTGCTTCTCCCTCTCGAATTGTAGAATGAATTCAATCATATTATGATTACTGCCTCCTAGAGGTTCCCTTACATTAACCTCCCCAATAAGTTCTGGATTATTACACAACACCCAATCTAAGTTAGCCTTTCCCCGAGTAGTCTCAGGCACAAGCTGCTCTATAAAGCTATCTCGTAGGCATTCAATAAATTTCCTCCCTTGCGATCCGACATGTCAAGTATGCTTGATTTTCCTATTCACCTTACATATTGAAGTTCCCTATTACAATTGTATCATTAGCCTTATTACATGCCTTCTCCAGCTCCCCTTGCAATATCAACCCTATATCTTGGCTACGATTTGGAGGCCTATATATGATTCTCATAATGTATTTTTTACATCCACGCACAAAGATTCAATATTCTCTGACCCTGTGTCACCTCCTTCTAAAGATGTAATTCCATCTCGAACCAACAGAGCCACACCACCGCCTCTGTCGTCCTGCCTGACCGTTCGCTATATCCTTTGATGTTAAGCTCCCAAGGATAACGTTCTTTCAGCCACGACCCAGTGACGCTCACAACATCATACCGACCAATCTGTAACTGCACCAAGAGTTCGTTCACCTTATTCCGAATGCTATGCTCATTTAAATACAGCATTTTCAGTTCCTCACCTGTGCGCTTTGAATTTTGTCTCTGTGGCGCAATTCAACAGTTTGCTGTGTGCATTTGAACCCAATCATTATCTTGTCCTTCCCTGCATTCATCTACTTGTAAACCTGCTGGCTCATCCTCAGCTCTAACATTCTAATTCCAATCCCCCTGCCATACTAGTTTAAAATACTCCAAGTTGCTACAGTAAATTTGCACGCAGGAATATTGGCCTCCTCGGATTCAAGTGAAATCTGTCTCTTTTGTACAGGTCCCACCTGCCCCAGAAGTGGTCCCAATTATCCAGAAACCTGAAACGCTGCCCCGTGCTGCAATTATTCAGCCACGCATTTATCTGCCACCTCATTCCATTCCTAACCTCACTGTCGCTTGGAATAGGCAGTAATCCCGAGATTACTATGTTTGAGTTCAGCTTCTCAGTTTCATTCCTAACTCCCTATGTTCTGTTTTCCAGAACTCCTCCAATTTTTTTCTTCCTATGTCATTGGTACCAATATGTGCCACGTCTTCTGACTGCTGCCCTTCATTTTCAGCATATTGTGGACATGTCCAAAAACATTTCGGACCCTGAGACCTGGGAGGCAAACTACCAACAGTGTTTCATTTTTGTGTCCACAGAATCGCCTATCTGTCCCCCTGACTATAGAGACCCCTATTACTGCTGTCATCCTCTTCAATTTCCTGCTCTTCCGCACAACATCAGGGTATTGCCTCAGTTCACTGTTACCCTCCGCAGTGTTGCTCAGTTCAGCAGAAGCTGAGCAGTGAAAGCAGAGAAACCAGTCGCTCCACACAACACTCTCCTCTCCAGAATCACGTGTTCACTTGGTGCTCACTGCAACACCTGGGAATCCGCAAACTACGAACAGAGGAGAGAGTGGAGACTTCGGCAGCGAATCTGAATCAGATCAGAAATGTTACTGGGCCATCATTCATTTTCAGACACTCTTACCTCTGACCTCCCGGTTTCAGCCAAATAATGTCATTAACATGTTTTTTTTTTTATTTTATTAGAGAAAACATGTTCAGTGTTCTATGTTCATCAGATCAGGCATTGACAAACTATTTCTGTCCGTCCTCAGATGTTCAACAGAAACACAAGGAGACTCTGCGGGCACAAACTGAAATACTGAGAGTGAACACGATCCTGATGAGGGAGAAGGTGAAGGTTTTCCAGCTGGTTGATCGATACGCTGAGCTCACGGTCATTTCGACTTTTCGAGATCGGAGACTGGTGGAACATGAGCTGCTGGCAAGAGGTCAGGATCACGAGGAGTGGAGAGAGAAACATCTCCGCAGAAAGCTGGAAAAAATCCGGGCCGATCAGTTATTCAAAAGGAGTTTTGTTCAAAAATTGAGAACATCTTACTTTGGAAACAAATCTGGGATCTCGGCTGCAGTGGCCGGAGTCCCGGGGATCGGAAAAACAACAATGGTACAAAAGATTGTTTATGACTGGGCCACGGGGAAATTATACCAGCAATTCCAGTTTGTCTTTAGTTTCAAATTCCGGGATTTAAACTCCATTAACTGCAGAATAAACCTGAAGGAACTGATTCTGGATCAGTATCCTTACTTTGGGAATATCCTGAGAGAGGTCTGGAAGAACCCAGAGGGATTGCTATTTATATTCGATGGTTTGGATGAGTTCAAGGACAGAATTGATTTTGCTAGTAGTCGGAGAGACACAGAACCTCGGTCCACATGCACAGATCCTGAATTCAAGTGCAAGGTGTCTGACATTGTGTACAGTTTAATCCAGAGCAAGCTGCTCCCAGGGTGTTCAGTTCTTGTTACCTACCGTCCCACTGCGTTACATTTACTAGAAGAAGCTCAGATCAGTGTCCGGGCTGAAATCCTGGGATTTGTTGGTGAGGACCGGAAGGAATATTTCTTCAAGTATTTTGAAGAT